>NW_027489147.1:0-91307 GCF_050948215.1 Halictus rubicundus | reverse complement strand
GATAGTGGATTGTATAGGATAGAGGATAGGATAGGATAGAGGATAGGATACGATAGAGGATAGGATATTATAGAGGATAGGATAGGATAGAGGATAGGATAGGATAGAGGATAGGATAGGATAGGATAGAGGATAGGATAGGATAGAGGATAGGATAGGGTAGAGGATAGGATAGGATAGAGGATAGGATAGGAGATTGGATAGGATAGAGGATAGGATAGGATAGGATAGAGTATAGGATAGGATAGAGGATAGGATAGGATAGAGGATAGCATAGGATACAGGATATGATAGGATAGAGGATAGGATAGGATAGAGGATAGGATAGGATAGAGGATAGGATACGATAGAGGATAGGATAGGATAGAGGATTGGATTGGATAGAGGATAGGATATTATAGAGGATAGGATAGGATAGAGGATAAGATAGGATAGAGGATAGGATAGGTTAGACGATAGGATAGGATAGAGGATAGGATAGGATAGAGGATAGGATAGGATAGAGGATAGGATAGGATAGAGGATAGGATAGAGGATAGGATAGAGGATAGGATAGAGGATAGGATAGAGGATAGGATAGAGGATAGGATAGAGGATAGGATAGGATAGAGGATAGAATAGGATAGAGGATAGGACAAGATTGAGGATAGGATAGGATAGAGGATAGGATATTATAGAGGATAGGATAGGATAGAGGATAAGATAGGATAGAGGATAGGATAGGATAGAGGATAGGATAGGATAGGATAGAGGATAGGATAGGATAGAGGATAGGATAGGATAGAGGAGATGATAGGATAGAGGATAGGATAGGATAGGATAGAGGATAGGATAGGGTAGAGGATAGGATAGGATAGAGGATAGGATAGGTGATTGGATAGGATAGAGGATAGGATAGGATAGAGGATCGGATAGGTGATTGGATAGGATAGAGGATAGGATAGGATAGAGGATAGGATAGGATAGAAGATAGGATAGGATAGAGGAGAGTATAGGATAGTGGATAGGACAGCATAGAGGATAGGATAGGTGATTGGATAGGATAGAGGATAGGATAGGATAGAGGATAGTATAGGATAGAGGATAGGATATCATAGAGGATAGGATAGGATAGAGGATAGGATAGGGTAGGATAGGATAGAGGATAGGATAGGATACAGGATAGGATAGGATGGAGGATAGGATAGGATAGAGGATAGGATAGGATAGAGGATAGGATAGGATAGAGGATAGGATAGGATAGAGGATAGGATAGGATAGAGGATAGGATAGGATAGAGGATAGGATAGGATAGAGGATAGGATATAGGATTGGATAGGATAGAGGATAGGATGCGATAGTGGATAGGATAGAAGATGGGATAGGATAGAGGATAGGATAGGATAGAGGATAGGATAGAGGATAGGATAGTGGATTGTATAGGATAGAGGATAGGATAGGATAGAGGATAGGATACGATAGAGGATAGGATATTATAGAGGATAGGATAGGATAGAGGATAGGATAGGATAGAGGATAGGATAGGATAGAGGATAGCATAGGATAGAGGATATGATAGGATAGAGGATAGGATAGGATAGAGGATAGGATAGGATAGAGGATAGGATACGATAGAGGATAGGATATTATAGAGGATAGGATAGGATAGAGGATAGGATAGGATAGAGGATAGGATAGGATAGAGGATTGGATTGGATAGAGGATAGGATATTATAGAGGATAGGATAGGATAGAGGATAGGATAGGATAGAGGATAGGATAGAGGATAGGATAGAGGATAGGATAGAGGATAGGATAGGGGATAGGATAGGATAGAGGATAGAATAGGATAGAGGATAGGATAGGATTGAGGATAGGATAGGATAGAGGATAGGATATTATAGAGGATAGGATAGGATAGAGGATAAGATAGGATAGAGGATAGGATAGGATAGAGGATAGGATAGGATAGGATAGAGGATAGGATAGGATAGAGGATAGGATAGGATAGAGGAGATGATAGGATAGAGGAGATGATAGGATAGAGGATAGGATAGGATAGGATAGAGGATAGGATAGGGGATTGTATAGGATAGAGGACAGGAGACGATAGAGGATAGGATAGGTTAGAGGATAGGATAGGATAGAGGATAGGATAGGATAGAGGATAGGATAGGATAGAGGATAGGATAGGATAGAGGATAGGATAGGATTGAGGATAGGATAGAATAGAGGAAAGGATAGGATAGAGGATCGGATAGGTGATTGGATAGGATAGAGGATAGGATAGGATAGAGGATCGGATAGGATAGGATAGAGGATAGGATAGGATAGGATAGAGGATACGATATTATAGAGGATTGGATAGGATAGAGGATAGGATCGGATAGAGGATAGGATAAGGGATTGGTAAGGATAGAGGAAAGAATAGGATAGAGGATAGGATATAGGATTGGATAGGTTAGAGGATAGGATACGATAGTGTATAGGATAGATGATAGGATATAATAGAGGATAGGATAGGATAGAGGATAGGATAGGGGATTGGATAGGATAGAGGAAAGGATAGGGTAGAGGATAGGATAGGATTGAGGATAGGATAGGATAGAGGAAAGGATAGGATAGAGGATCGGATAGGATAGGATAGAGTATAGGATTGGATAGAGGATACGATATTATAGAGGATAGGATAGAGGATAGGATAGGATAGAGGATAGGATAGGATAGGGTAGAGGATAGGATAGTATAGAGGATATGATAGGATAGAGGATCGGATAGGGGATTGGATAGGATAGAGGATAGGATAGCGGATAGGATATTATAGAGTATAGAATAGGATAGAGGATAGGATAGGATAGAGGATAGAATAGGATTGATGATAGGATAGGATAGAGGAAAGGATAGGATAGAGGATCGGATAGGTGATTGGATAGGATAGAGGATAGGATAGGATAGAGGATAGTATTGGATAGAGGATAGGATATCATAGAGGATAGGATAGGATAGAGGATAGGATAGGGTAGGATAGGATAGAGGATAGGATAGGATACAGGATAGGATAGGATGGAGGATAGGATAGGATAGGGGATAGGATAGGATAGAGGATAGGATAGGATAGAGGATAGGATAGGATAGAGGATATGATAGGATAGGGGATCAGATAGGATAGAGGATAGGATAGGATAGAGGATAGAATACGATAGAGGATAGGATATTATAGAGGATAGGATAGGATAGAGGATAGGATAGGATAGAGGATAGGATAGGATAGAGGATAGTATAGGATAGAGGATAGGATATCATAGAGGATAGGATAGGATAGAGGATAGGATAGGGTAGGATAGGATAGAGGATAGGATAGGATACAGGATAGGATAGGATGGAGGATAGGATAGGATAGAGGATAGGATAGGATAGAGGATAGGATAGGATAGAGGATAGGATAGGATAGAGGATATGATAGGATAGAGGATCGGATAGGATAGAGGATAGGATAGGATAGAGGATAGGATAGGATAGAGGATAGGATAGGATAGAGGATAGGATATAGGATTGGATAGGATAGAGGATAGGATGCGATAGTGGATAGGATAGATGATAGGATAGGATAGAAGATAGGATAGGATAGAGGATAGGATAGGATAGAGGATAGGATAGAGGATAGGATAGTGGATTGAATAGGATAGAGGATAGGATAGGATAGAGGATAGGATACGATAGAGGATAGGATATTATAGAGGATAGGATAGGATAGAGGATAGGATAGGATAGAGGATAGGATAGGATAGAGGATAGGATAGGATAGAGGATAGGATAGGATAGAGGATAGGATAGGATAGAGGATATTATAGGGTAGAGGATAGGATAGGATAGAGGATAGGATAGGAGATTGGATAGGATAGAGGATAGGATAGGATAGGATAGAGGATAGGATAGGATAGAGGATAGGATAGGATAGAGGATAGCATAGGATAGAGGATATGATAGGATAGAGGATAGGATAGGATAGAGGATAGGATAGGATAGAGGATAGGATACGATAGAGGATAGGATATTATAGAGGATAGGATAGGATAGAGGATAGGATAGGATAGAGGATAGGATAGGATAGAGGATTGGATTGGATAGAGGATAGGATATTATAGAGGATAGGATAGGATAGAGGATAAGATAGGATAGAGGATAGGATAGGTTAGACGATAGGATAGGATAGAGGATAGGATAGGATAGAGGATAGGATAGGATAGAGGATAGGATAGGATAGAGGATAGGATAGAGGATAGGATAGAGGATAGGATAGGATAGAGGATAGAATAGGATAGAGGATAGGATAGGATTGAGGATAGGATAGGATAGAGGATAGGATATTATAGAGGATAGGATAGGATAGAGGATAAGATAGGATAGAGGATAGGATAGGATAGAGGATAGGATAGGATAGGATAGAGGATAGGATAGGATAGAGGATAGGATAGGATAGAGGAGATGATAGGATAGAGGATAGGATAGGATAGGATAGAGGATAGGATAGGGTAGAGGATAGGATAGGATAGAGGATAGGATAGGTGATTGGATAGGATAGAGGATAGGATAGGATAGAGGATAGGATAGGATGGAGGATAGGATAGGATAGAGGATAGGATAGGATAGAGGATAGGATAGGGTAGGATAGGATAGAGGATAGGATAGGATACAGGATAGGATAGGATGGAGGATAGGATAGGATAGAGGATAGGATAGGATAGAGGATAGGATAGGATAGAGGATAGGATAGGATAGAGGATATGATAGGATAGAGGATCGGATAGGATAGAGGATAGGATAGGATAGAGGATAGAATACGATAGAGGATAGGATATTATAGAGGATAGGATAGGATAGAGGATAAGATAGGATAGAGGATAGGATAGGTTAGACGATAGGATAGGATAGAGGATAGGATAGGATAGAGGATAGGATAGGATAGAGGATAGGATAGGATAGAGGATAGGATAGAGGATAGGATAGAGGATAGGATAGAGGATAGGATAGAGGATAGGATAGGATAGAGGATAGAATAGGATAGAGGATAGGATAGGATAGAGGATAGGATAGGATAGGATAGAGGATAGGATATAGGATTGGATAGGATAGAGGATAGGATACGATAGTGGATAGGATAGAAGATAGGATAGGATAGAGGATAGGATAGGATAGAGGATAGGATAGAGGATAGGATAGAGGATAGGATAGAGGATAGGATAGTGGATTGTATAGGATAGAGGATAAGATAGGATAGAGGATAGGATAGGTTAGACGATAGGATAGGATAGAGGATAGGATAGGATAGAGGATAGGATAGGATAGAGGATAGGATAGGATAGAGGATAGGATAGAGGATAGGATAGAGGATAGGATAGGATAGAGGATAGAATAGGATAGAGTATAGGATAGGATTGAGGATAGGATAGGATAGAGGATAGGATATTATAGAGGATAGGATAGGATAGAGGATAAGATAGGATAGAGGATAGGATAGGATAGAGGATAGGATAGGATAGGATAGAGGATAGGATAGGATAGAGGATAGGATAGGATAGAGGAGATGATAGGATAGAGGATAGGATAGGATAGGATAGAGGATAGGATAGGGTAGAGGATAGGATAGGATAGAGGATAGGATAGGTGATTGGATAGGATAGAGGATAGGATAGGATAGAGGATAGGATAGGATGGAGGATAGGATAGGATAGAGGATAGGATAGGATAGAGGATAGGATAGGGTAGGATAGGATAGAGGATAGGATAGGATACAGGATAGGATAGGATGGAGGATAGGATAGGATAGAGGATAGGATAGGATAGAGGATAGGATAGGATAGAGGATAGGATAGGATAGAGGATATGATAGGATAGAGGATCGGATAGGATAGAGGATAGGATAGGATAGAGGATAGAATACGATAGAGGATAGGATATTATAGAGGATAGGATAGGATAGAGGATAAGATAGGATAGAGGATAGGATAGGTTAGACGATAGGATAGGATAGAGGATAGGATAGGATAGAGGATAGGATAGGATAGAGGATAGGATAGGATAGAGGATAGGATAGGATAGAGGATAGGATAGAGGATAGGATAGAGGATAGGATAGAGGATAGGATAGAGGATAGGATAGGATAGAGGATAGAATAGGATAGAGGATAGGATAGGATAGAGGATAGGATAGGATAGGATAGAGGATAGGATATAGGATTGGATAGGATAGAGGATAGGATACGATAGTGGATAGGATAGAAGATAGGATAGGATAGAGGATAGGATAGGATAGAGGATAGGATAGAGGATAGGATAGAGGATAGGATAGTGGATTGTATAGGATAGAGGATAGGATAGGATAGAGGATAGGATACGATAGAGGATAGGATATTATAGAGGATAGGATAGGATAGAGGATAGGATAGGATAGAGGATAGGATAGGATAGAGGATAGGATAGGATAGAGGATAGGATAGGATAGAGGATAGGATAGGATAGAGGATAGGATAGGATAGAGGATAGGATAGGGTAGAGGATAGGATATGATAGAGGATAGGATAGGAGATTGGATAGGATAGAGGATAGGATATAGGATTGGATAGGTTAGAGGATAGGATACGATAGTGTATAGGATAGATGATAGGATAGGATAGAGGATAGGATAGGATAGAGGATAGGATAGGGGATTGGATAGGATAGAGGAAAGGATAGGATAGAGGATAGGATAGGATTGAGGATAGGATAGGATAGAGGATAGGATAGAGGATAGGATAGAGGATAGGATAGAGGATAGGATAGAGGATAGGATAGGATAGAGGATAGAATAGGATAGAGGATAGGATAGGATAGAGGATAGGATAGGATAGGATAGAGGATAGGATATAGGATTGGATAGGATAGAGGATAGGATACGATAGTGGATAGGATAGATGATAGGATAGGATAGAAGATAGGATAGGATAGAGGATAGGATAGGATAGAGGATAGGATAGAGGATAGGATAGAGGATAGGATAGTGGATTGTATAGGATAGAGGATAGGATAGGATAGAGGATAGGATACGATAGAGGATAGGATATTATAGAGGATAGGATAGGATAGAGGATAGGATAGGATAGAGGATAGGATAGGATAGAGGATAGGATAGGATAGAGGATAGGATAGGATAGAGGATAGGATAGGATAGAGGATAGGATAGGATAGAGGATAGGATAGGATAGAGAATAGGATAGGGTAGAGGATAGGATAGGATAGAGGATAGGATAGGAGATTGGATAGGATAGAGGATAGGATAGGATAGGATAGAGGATAGGATAGGATAGAGGATAGGATAGGATAGAGGATAGCATAGGATAGAGGATATGATAGGATAGAGGATAGGATAGGATAGAGGATAGGATAGGATAGAGGATAGGATACGATAGAGGATAGGATATTATAGAGGATAGGATAGGATAGAGGATAGGATAGGATAGAGGATAGGATACGATAGAGGATAGGATAGGATAGAGGATAGGATAGGGGATTGGACAGGATAGAGGATAGGATCGGATAGAGGATAGGATAGGGGATTGGATAGGATAGAGGAAAGGATAGGATAGAGGATAGGATAGGATAGAGGATAGGATAGGATAGAGGATAGGATAGGATAGAGGATAGGATAGAGGATAGGATAGAGGATAGGATAGAGGATAGGATAGAGGATAGGATAGGATAGAGGATAGAATAGGATAGAGGATAGGATAGGATAGAGGATAGGATAGGATAGGATAGAGGATAGGATAGGATAGAGGATAGGATAGGATAGAGGATAGGATAGGGTAGAGGATAGGATAGGATAGAGGATAGGATAGGAGATTGGATAGGATAGAGGATAGGATATAGGATTGGATAGGTTAGAGGATAGGATACGATAGTGTATAGGATAGATGATAGGATAGGATAGAGGATAGGATAGGATAGAGGATAGGATAGGGGATTGGATAGGATAGAGGAAAGGATAGGATAGAGGATAGGATAGGATTGAGGATAGGATAGGATAGAGGATAGGATAGAGGATAGGATAGAGGATAGGATAGAGGATAGGATAGAGGATAGGATAGGATAGAGGATAGAATAGGATAGAGGATAGGATAGGATAGAGGATAGGATAGGATAGGATAGAGGATAGGATATAGGATTGGATAGGATAGAGGATAGGATACGATAGTGGATAGGATAGATGATAGGATAGGATAGAAGATAGGATAGGATAGAGGATAGGATAGGATAGAGGATAGGATAGAGGATAGGATAGAGGATAGGATAGTGGATTGTATAGGATAGAGGATAGGATAGGATAGAGGATAGGATACGATAGAGGATAGGATATTATAGAGGATAGGATAGGATAGAGGATAGGATAGGATAGAGGATAGGATAGGATAGAGGATAGGATAGGATAGAGGATAGGATAGGATAGAGGATAGGATAGGATAGAGGATAGGATAGGATAGAGGATAGGATAGGATAGAGAATAGGATAGGGTAGAGGATAGGATAGGATAGAGGATAGGATAGGAGATTGGATAGGATAGAGGATAGGATAGGATAGGATAGAGGATAGGATAGGATAGAGGATAGGATAGGATAGAGGATAGCATAGGATAGAGGATATGATAGGATAGAGGATAGGATAGGATAGAGGATAGGATAGGATAGAGGATAGGATACGATAGAGGATAGGATATTATAGAGGATAGGATAGGATAGAGGATAGGATAGGATAGAGGATAGGATACGATAGAGGATAGGATAGGATAGAGGATAGGATAGGGGATTGCACAGGATAGAGGATAGGATCGGATAGAGGATAGGATAGGGGATTGGATAGGATAGAGGAAAGGATAGGATAGAGGATAGGATAGGATAGAGGATAGGATATAGGATTGGATAGGTTAGAGGATAGGATACGATAGTGTATAGGATAGATGATAGGATAGGATAGAGGATAGGATAGCATAGAGGATAGGATAGGGGATTGGATAGGATAGAGGAAAGGATAGGATAGAGGATAGGATAGGATTGAGGATAGGATAGGATAGAGGAAAGGATAGGATAGAGGATCGGATAGGATAGGATAGAGTATAGGATTGGATAGAGGATACGATATTATAGAGGATAGGATAGGATAGAGGATAGGATATAGGATTGGATAGGTTAGAGGATAGGATACGATAGTGTATAGGATAGATGATAGGATAGGATAGAGGATAGGATAGCACAGAGGATAGGATAGGGGATTGGATAGGATAGAGGAAAGGATAGGATAGAGGATAGGATAGGATTGAGGATAGGATAGGATAGAGGAAAGGATAGGATAGAGGATCGGATAGGATAGGATAGAGTATAGGATTGGATAGAGGATACGATATTATAGAGGATAGGATAGGATAGAGGATAAGATAGGATAGAGGATAGGATAGGATAGAGGATAGGATAGGATAGGATAGAGGATATGATAGGATAGAGGATCGGATAGGGGATTGGATAGGATAGAGGATAGGATAGCGGATAGGATAGGATAGAGTATAGAATAGGATAGAGGATAGGATAGGATAGAGGATAGAATAGGATTGATGATAGGATAGGATAGAGGAAAGGATAGGATAGAGGATCGGATAGGTGATTGGATAGGATAGAGGATAGGATAGGATAGAGGATAGGATAGGATAGAGGATAGGATAGGATAGAGGATAGGATAGGATAGAGGAGATGATAGGATAGAGGATAGGATAGGATAGGATAGAGGATAGGATAGGGTAGAGGATAGGATAGGATAGAGGATAGGATAGGTGATTGGATAGGATAGAGGATAGGATAGGATAGAGGATAGGATACGATGGAGGATAGGATAGGATAGAGGATAGGATAGGATAGAGGATAGGATAGGGTAGGATAGGATAGAGGATAGGATAGGATACAGGATAGGATAGGATGGAGGATAGGATAGGATAGAGGATAGGATAGGATAGAGGATAGGATAGGATAGAGGATATGATAGGATAGAGGATCGGATAGGATAGAGGATAGGATAGGATAGAGGATAGAATACGATAGAGGATAGGATATTATAGAGGATAGGATAGGATAGAGGATAGGATAGGATAGAGGATAGGATAGGATAGAGGATAGGATAGGATAGAGGATAGGATAGGATAGAGGATAGGATAGGATAGAGGATAGGATAGGATAGAGGATAGGATAGGATAGAGGATAGGATAGGATAGAGGATAGGATAGGATAGAGGATAGGATAGAGGATAGGATAGGATAGAGGATAGGATATAGGATTGGATAGGATAGAGGATAGGATACGATAGTGGATAGGATAGATGATAGGATAGGATAGAAGATAGGATAGGATAGAGGATAGGATAGGATAGAGGATAGGATAGAGGATAGGATAGTGGATTGTATAGGATAGAGGATAGGATAGGAGAGAGGATAGGATACGATAGAGGATAGGATATTATAGAGGATAGGATAGGATAGAGGATAGGATAGGATAGAGGATAGGATAGGATAGAGGATAGGATAGGATAGAGGATAGGATAGGGTAGAGGATAGGATAGGATAGAGGATAGGATAGGAGATTGGATAGGATAGAGGATAGGATAGGATAGGATAGAGGATAGGATAGGATAGAGGATAGGATAGGATAGAGGATAGCATAGGATAGAGGATATGATAGGATAGAGGATAGGATAGGATAGAGGATAGGATAGGATAGAGGATAGGATACGATAGAGGATAGGATATTATAGAGGATAGGATAGGATAGAGGATAGGATAGGATAGACGATAGGATACGATAGAGGATAGGATAGGATAGAGGATAGGATAGGGGATTGGATAGGATAGAGGATAGGATCGGATAGAGGATAGGATAGGGGATTGGATAGGATAGAGGAAAGGATAGGATAGAGGATAGGATAGGATAGAGGATAGGATATAGGATTGGATAGGTTAGAGGATAGGATACGATAGTGTATAGGATAGATGATAGGATAGGATAGAGGATAGGATAGGATAGAGGATAGGATAGGGGATTGGATAGGATAGAGGAAAGGATAGGATAGAGGATAGGATAGGATTGAGGATAGGATAGGATAGAGGAAAGGATAGGATAGAGGATCGGATAGGATAGGATAGAGTATAGGATTGGATAGAGGATACGATATTATAGAGGATAGGATAGGATAGAGGATAAGATAGGATAGAGGATAGGATAGGATAGAGGATAGGATAGGATAGGATAGAGGATAGGATAGGATAGAGGATATGATAGGATAGAGGATCGGATAGGGGATTGGATAGGATAGAGGATAGGATAGCGGATAGGATAGGATAGAGTATAGAATAGGATAGAGGATAGGATAGGATAGAGGATAGAATAGGATTGATGATAGGATAGGATAGAGGAAAGGATAGGATAGAGGATCGGATAGGTGATTGGATAGGATAGAGGATAGGATAGGATAGAGGATAGTATAGGATAGAGGATAGGATAGGATAGAGGATAGGATAGGATAAGATAGAGGATAGGATAGGATAGAGGATAGGATAGGATAGAGGATAGGATAGGATAGAGGATAGGATAGGATAGAGGATAGGATAGGATAGAGGATAGGATAGGATAGAGGATAGGATAGGATAGAGGATAGGATAGGATAGAGGATAGGATAGGATAGAGGATATGATAGGATAGAGGATCGGATAGGGGATTGGATAGGATAGAGGATAGGATAGGATAGAGGATAGGATAGGATAGAGGATAGGATACGATAGAGGATAGGATAGGATAGAGGATAGGATAGGGGATTGGATAGGATAGAGGATAGGATCGGATAGAGGATAGGGTAGGGGATTGGATGGGATAGAGGAAAGGATAGGATAGAGGATAGGATAGGATAGAGGATAGGATATAGGATTGGATAGGTTAGAGGATAGCATACGATAGTGTATAGGATAGATGATAGGATAGGATAGAGGATAGGATAGGATAGAGGATAGGATAGGGGATTGGATAGGATAGAGGAAAGGATAGGAGAGAGGATAGGATAGGATTGAGGATAGGATAGGATAGCGGAAAGGATAGGATAGAGGATCGGATAGGATAGGATAGAGTATAGGATTGGATAGAGGATACGATATTATAGAGGATAGGATAGGATAGAGGATAAGATAGGATAGAGGATAGGATAGGATAGAGGATAGGATAGGATAGGATAGAGGATAGGATAGGATAGAGGATAGGATAGGATAGGATAGAGGATAGGATAGGATAGAGGATCGGATAGGGGATTGGATAGGATAGAGGATAGGATAGCGGATAGGATAGGATAGAGTATAGAATAGGATAGAGGATAGGATAGGATAGAGGATAGAATAGGATTGATGATAGGATAGGATAGAGGAAAGGATAGGATAGAGGATCGGATAGGTGATTGGATAGGATAGAGGATAGGATAGGATAGAGGATAGTATAGGATAGAGGATAGGATAGGATAGAGGATAGGATAGGATAAGATAGAGGATAGGATAGGATAGAGGATAGGATAGGATAGAGGATAGGATAGGATATAGGATTGGATAGGATAGAGGATAGGATACGATAGTGGATAGGATAGATGATAGGATAGGATAGAAGATAGGATAGGATAGAGGATAGGATAGGATAGAGGATAGGATAGAGGATAGGATAGTGGATTGTATAGGATAGAGGATAGGATAGGAGAGAGGATAGGATACGATAGAGGATAGGATATTATAGAGGATAGGATAGGATAGAGGATAGGATAGGATAGAGGATAGGATAGGATAGAGGATAGGATAGGATAGAGGATAGGATAGGGTAGAGGATAGGATAGGATAGAGGATAGGATAGGAGATTGGATAGGATAGAGGATAGGATAGGATAGGATAGAGGATAGGATAGGATAGAGGATAGGATAGGATAGAGGATAGCATAGGATAGAGGATATGATAGGATAGAGGATAGGATAGGATAGAGGATAGGATAGGATAGAGGATAGGATACGATAGAGGATAGGATATTATAGAGGATAGGATAGGATAGAGGATAGGATAGGATAGACGATAGGATACGATAGAGGATAGGATAGGATAGAGGATAGGATAGGGGATTGGATAGGATAGAGGATAGGATCGGATAGAGGATAGGATAGGGGATTGGATAGGATAGAGGAAAGGATAGGATAGAGGATAGGATAGGATAGAGGATAGGATATAGGATTGGATAGGTTAGAGGATAGGATACGATAGTGTATAGGATAGATGATAGGATAGGATAGAGGATAGGATAGGATAGAGGATAGGATAGGGGATTGGATAGGATAGAGGAAAGGATAGGATAGAGGATAGGATAGGATTGAGGATAGGATAGGATAGAGGAAAGGATAGGATAGAGGATCGGATAGGATAGGATAGAGTATAGGATTGGATAGAGGATACGATATTATAGAGGATAGGATAGGATAGAGGATAAGATAGGATAGAGGATAGGATAGGATAGAGGATAGGATAGGATAGGATAGAGGATAGGATAGGATAGAGGATATGATAGGATAGAGGATCGGATAGGGGATTGGATAGGATAGAGGATAGGATAGCGGATAGGATAGGATAGAGTATAGAATAGGATAGAGGATAGGATAGGATAGAGGATAGAATAGGATTGATGATAGGATAGGATAGAGGATAGGATAGGATAAGATAGAGGATAGGATAGGATAGAGGATAGGATAGGATAGAGGATAGGATAGGATAGAGGATAGGATAGGATAGAGGATAGGATAGGATAGAGGATAGGATAGGATAGAGGATAGGATAGGATAGAGGATAGGATAGGATAGAGGATAGGATAGGATAGAGGATATGATAGGATAGAGGATCGGATAGGGGATTGGATAGGATAGAGGATAGGATAGGATAGAGGATAGGATAGGATAGAGGATAGGATACGATAGAGGATAGGATAGGATAGAGGATAGGATAGGGGATTGGATAGGATAGAGGATAGGATCGGATAGAGGATAGGGTAGGGGATTGGATGGGATAGAGGAAAGGATAGGATAGAGGATAGGATAGGATAGAGGATAGGATATAGGATTGGATAGGTTAGAGGATAGCATACGATAGTGTATAGGATAGATGATAGGATAGGATAGAGGATAGGATAGGATAGAGGATAGGATAGGGGATTGGATAGGATAGAGGAAAGGATAGGAGAGAGGATAGGATAGGATTGAGGATAGGATAGGATAGCGGAAAGGATAGGATAGAGGATCGGATAGGATAGGATAGAGTATAGGATTGGATAGAGGATACGATATTATAGAGGATAGGATAGGATAGAGGATAAGATAGGATAGAGGATAGGATAGGATAGAGGATAGGATAGGATAGGATAGAGGATAGGATAGGATAGAGGATAGGATAGGATAGGATAGAGGATAGGATAGGATAGAGGATCGGATAGGGGTTTGGATAGGATAGAGGATAGGATAGCGGATAGGATAGGATAGAGTATAGAATAGGATAGAGGATAGGATAGGATAGAGGATAGAATAGGATTGATGATAGGATAGGATAGAGGAAAGGATAGGATAGAGGATCGGATAGGTGATTGGATAGGATAGAGGATAGGATAGGATAGAGGATAGTATAGGATAGAGGATAGGATAGGATAGAGGATAGGATAGGATAAGATAGAGGATAGGATAGGATAGAGGATAGGATAGGATAGAGGATAGGATAGGATAGAGGATAGGATAGGATAGAGGATAGGATAGGATAGAGGATAGGATAGGATAGAGGATAGGATAGGATAGAGGATAGGATAGGGGATTGGATAGGATAGAGGATAGGATCGGATAGAGGATAGGATAGGGGATTGGATAGGATAGAGGAAAGGATAGGATAGAGGATAGGATAGGATAGAGGATAGGATATAGGATTTTATAGGTTAGAGGATAGCATACGATAGTGTATAGGATAGATGATAGGATAGGATAGAGGATAGGATAGGATAGAGGATAGGATAGGGGATTGGATAGGATAGAGGAAAGGATAGGATAGAGGATAGGATAGGATTGAGGATAGGATAGGATAGCGGAAAGGATAGGATAGAGGATCGGATAGGATAGGATAGAGTATAGGATTGGATAGAGGATACGATATTATAGAGGATAGGATAGGATAGAGGATAAGATAGGATACAGGATAGGATAGGATAGAGGATAGGATAGGATAGGATAGAGGATAGGATAGGATAGAGGATATGATAGGATAGAGGATCGGATAGGGGATTGGATAGGATAGAGGATAGGATAGCGGATAGGATAGGATAGAGTATAGAATAGGATAGAGGATAGGATAGGATAGAGGATAGAATAGGATTGATGATAGGATAGGATAGAGGAAAGGATAGGATAGAGGATCGGATAGGTGATTGGATAGGATAGAGGATAGGATAGGATAGAGGATAGGATAGGATAGAGGAGATGATAGGATAGAGGATAGGATAGGATAGGATAGAGGATAGGATAGGGTAGAGGATAGGATAGGATAGAGGATAGGATAGGTGATTGGATATGATAGAGGATAGGATAGGATAGAGGATAGGATAGGATGGAGGATAGGATAGGATAGAGGATAGGGTAGGATAGAGGATAGGATAGGGTAGGATAGGATAGAGGATAGGATAGGATACAGGATAGGATAGGATGGAGGATAGGATAGGATAGAGGATAGGATAGGATAGAGGATAGGATAGGATAGAGGATAGGATAGGATAGAGGATATGATAGGATAGAGGATCGGATAGGATAGAGGATAGGATAGGATAGAGGATAGAATACGATAGAGGATAGGATATTATAGAGGATAGGATAGGATAGAGGATAGGATAGGATAGAGGATAGGATAGGATAGAGGATAGGATAGGATAGAGGATAGGATAGGATAGAGGATAGGATAGGATAGAGGATAGGATAGGATAGAGGATAGGATAGGATAGAGGATAGGATAGGATAGAGGATAGGATAGGATAGAGGATAGGATAGGATAGAGGATAGGATAGGATAGAGGATAGGATAGGCTAGAGGATAGGATAGGATAGAGGATAGGATATAGGATTGGATAGGATAGAGGATAGGAAACGATAGTGGATAGGATACATGATAGGATAGGATAGAAGATAGGATAGGATAGAGGATAGGATAGGATAGAGGATAGGATAGAGGATAGGATAGAGGATAGGATAGTGGATTGTATAGGATAGAGGATAGGATAGGATAGAGGATAGGATACGATAGAGGATAGGATATTATAGAGGATAGGATAGGATAGAGGATAGGATAGGATAGAGGATAGGATAGGATAGAGGATAGAATAGGATAGAGGATAGGATAGGATAGAGGATAGGATAGGATAGAGGATAGGATAGGGTAGAGGATAGGATAGGATAGAGGATAGGATAGGAGATTGAATAGGATAGAGGATAGGATAGGATAGGATAGAGGATAGGATAGGATAGAGGATAGCATAGGATAGAGGATATGATAGGATAGAGGATAGGATAGGATAGAGGATAGGATAGGATAGAGGATAGGATACGATAGAGGATAGGATATTATAGAGGATAGGATAGGATAGAGGATAGGATAGGATAGAGGATAGGATACGATAGAGGATAGGATAGGATAGAGGATAGGATAGGGGATTGGATAGGATAGAAGATAGGATCGGATAGAGGATAGGATAGGGGATTGGATAGGATAGAGGAAAGGATAGGATAGAGGATAGGATAGGATAGAGGATAGGATATAGGATTGGATAGGTTAGAGGATAGGATACGATAGTGTATAGGATAGATGATAGGATAGGATAGAAGATAGGATAGGATAGAGGATAGGATAGGGGATTGGATAGGATAGAGGAAAGGATAGGATAGAGGATAGGATAGGATTGAGGATAGGATAGGATAGAGGAAAGGATAGGATAGAGGATCGGATAGGATAGGATAGAGTATAGGATTGGATAGAGGATACGATATTATAGAGGATAGGATAGGATAGAGGATAAGATAGGATAGAGGATAGGATAGGATAGAGGATAGGATAGGATATGATAGAGGATAGGATAGGATAGAGGATATGATAGGATAGAGGATCGGATAGGGGATTGGATAGGATAGAGGATAGGATAGCGGATAGGATAGGATAGAGTATAGAATAGGATAGAGGATAGGATAGGATAGAGGATAGAATAGGATTGATGATAGGATAGGATAGAGGAAAGGATAGGATAGAGGATCGGATAGGTGATTGGATAGGATAGAGGATAGGATAGGATAGAGGATAGTATAGGATAGAGGATAGGATAGGATAGAGGATAGGATAGGATAAGATAGAGGATAGGATAGGATAGAGGATAGGATAGGATAGAGGATAGGATAGGATAGAGGATAGGATAGGATAGAGGATAGGATAGGATAGAGGATAGGATAGGATAGAGGATAGGATAGGATAGAGGATAGGATAGGATAGAGGATAGGATAGGATAGAGGATAGGATAGGATAGAGGATATGATAGGATAGAGGATCGGATAGGGGATTGGATAGGATAGAGGATAGGATATTATAGAGGATAGGATAGGATAGAGGATAGGATAGGATAGAGGATAGGATACGATAGAGGATAGGATAGGATAGAGGATAGGATAGGGGATTGGATAGGATAGAGGATAGGATCGGATAGAGGATAGGGTAGGGGATTGGATAGGATAGAGGAAAGGATAGGATAGAGGATAGGATAGGATAGAGGATAGGATATAGGATTGGATAGGTTAGAGGATAGCATACGATAGTGTATAGGATAGATGATAGGATAGGATAGAGGATAGGATAGGATAGAGGATAGGATAGGGGATTGGATAGGATAGAGGAAAGGATAGGAGAGAGGATAGGATAGGATTGAGGATAGGATAGGATAGCGGAAAGGATAGGATAGAGGATCGGATAGGATAGGATAGAGTATAGGATTGGATAGAGGATACGATATTATAGAGGATAGGATAGGATAGAGGATAAGATAGGATAGAGGATAGGATAGGATAGAGGATAGGATAGGATAGGATAGAGGATAGGATAGGATAGAGGATAGGATAGGATAGGATAGAGGATAGGATAGGATAGAGGATCGGATAGGGGATTGGATAGGATAGAGGATAGGATAGCGGATAGGATAGGATAGAGTATAGAATAGGATAGAGGATAGGATAGGATAGAGGATAGAATAGGATTGATGATAGGATAGGATAGAGGAAAGGATAGGATAGAGGATCGGATAGGTGATTGGATAGGATAGAGGATAGGATAGGATAGAGGATAGTATAGGATAGAGGATAGGATAGGATAGAGGATAGGATAGGATAAGATAGAGGATAGGATAGGATAGTGGATAGGATAGGATAGAGGATAGGATAGGATAGAGGATAGGATAGGATAGAGGATAGGATAGGATAGAGGATAGGATAGGATAGAGGATAGGATAGGGGATTGGATAGGATAGAGGATAGGATCGGATAGAGGATAGGATAGGGGATTGGATAGGATAGAGGAAAGGATAGGATAGAGGATAGGATAGGATAGAGGATAGGATATAGGATTGGATAGGTTAGAGGATAGGATACGATAGTGTATAGGATAGATGATAGGATAGGATAGAGGATAGGATAGGATAGAGGATAGGATAGGGGATTGGATAGGATAGAGGAAAGGATAGGATAGAGGATAGGATAGGATTGAGGATAGGATAGGATAGCGGAAAGGATAGGATAGAGGATCGGATAGGATAGGATAGAGTATAGGATTGGATAGAGGATACGATATTATAGAGGATAGGGTAGGATAGAGGATAAGATAGGATAGAGGATAGGATAGGATAGAGGATAGGATAGGATAGGATAGAGGATAGGATAGGATAGAGGATATGATAGGATAGAGGATCGGATAGGGGATTGGATAGGATAGAGGATAGGATAGCGGATAGGATAGGATAGAGTATAGAATAGGATAGAGGATAGGATAGGATAGAGGATAGAATAGGATTGATGATAGGATAGGATAGAGGAAAGGATAGGATAGAGGATCGGATAGGTGATTGGATAGGATAGAGGATAGGATAGGATAGAGGATAGGATAGGATAGAGGAGATGATAGGATAGAGGATAGGATAGGATAGGATAGAGGATAGGATAGGGTAGAGGATAGGATAGGATAGAGGATAGGATAGGTGATTGGATATGATAGAGGATAGGATAGGATAGAGGATAGGATAGGATGGAGGATAGGATAGGATAGAGGATAGGATAGGATAGAGGATAGGATAGAGGATAGGATAGGATAGAGGATAGGATAGGATAGAGGATATGATAGGATAGAGGATCGGATAGGATAGAGGATAGGATAGGATAGAGGATAGAATACGATAGAGGATAGGATATTATAGAGGATAGGATAGGATAGAGGATAGGATAGTAGAGAGGATACGATAGGATAGAGGATAGGATAGGATAGAGGATAGGATAGGATAGAAGATAGGATAGGATAGAGGATAGGATAGGATAGAGGATAGGATAGAGGATAGGATAGTGGATTGTATAGGATAGAGGATAGGATAGGATAGAGGATAGGATAGGATAGAGGATAGGATAGGATAGAGGATAGGATAGGATAGAGGATAGGATAGGATAGAGGATAGGATAGGGTAGAGGATAGGATAGGATAGAGGATAGGATAGGAGATTGGATAGGATAGAGGATAGGATAGGATAGGATAGAGGATAGGATAGGATAGAGGTTAGGATAGGATAGAGGATAGCATAGGATAGAGGATATGATAGGATAGAGGATAGGATAGGATAGAGGATAGGATAGGATAGAGGATAGGACACGATAGAGGATAGGATATTATAGAGGATAGGATAGGATAGAGGATAGGATAGGATAGAGGATAGGATACGATAGAGGATAGAGGATAGGATAGGGGATTGGATAGGATAGAGGATAGGATAGGATAGAGGATAGGATAGGATTGAGGATAGGATAGGATAGAGGATCGGATAGGTGATTGGATAGTATAGAGGATAGGATAGGATAGAGGATAGGATAGGATAGAGGATAGGATAGGATAGAGGATAGGATAGGATAGAGGATAGGATAGGATAGAGGATAGGATAGGATTGAGGATAGGATAGGATAGAGGATAGGATATTATAGAGGATAGGATAGGATAGAGGATAGGATAGAGGATAGGATAGGATAGAGGATAGGATAGGACAGAGGATAGGATAGGATAGAGGATAGGATAGGATAGAGGATAGGATAGGATAGAGGATAGGATAGGATAGAGGATAGGATAGGATAGAGGATAGGATAGGATAGAGGATAGGATGGGATAGAGGATAGGATAGGATAGAGGATAGGATAGGATAGAGGATAGGATAGAGGATAGGATAGGATAGAGGATAGGATAGGATAGGATAGAGGTTAGGATGGATAGAGTATAGAATAGGATAGAGGATAGGATAGGATAGAGGATAGGATAGGATTGAGGATAGTATAGGATAGAGGAAAGGATAGGATAGAGGATAGGATAGGATAGCGGATAGGATAGGATAGAGGATAGTATAGGATAGAGGATAGGATAGGATAGAGGATAGCATAGGATAGAGGATATGATAGGATAGAGGATAGGATAGGATAGAGGATAGGGTAGGGGTAGAGGATAGGATACGATAGAGGATAGGATATTATAGAGGATAGGATAGGATAGAGGATAGGATAGGATAGAGGATAGGATACGATAGAGGATAGGATATAATAGAGGATAGGATAGGGGATTGGATAGGATAGAGGATAGGATCGGATAGAGGATAGGATAGGGGATTGGATAGGATAGAGGAAAGGATAGGATAGAGGATAGGATAGGATAGAGGATAGGATATAGGATTGGATAGGTTAGAGGATAGGATACGATAGTGTATAGGATAGATGATAGGATAGGATAGAGGATAGGATAGGATAGAGGATAGGATAGGGGATTGGATAGGATAGAGGAAAGGATAGGATAGGGGATAGGATAGGATTGAGGATAGGATAGGATAGAGGAAATGATAGGATAGAGGATCGGATAGGATAGGATAGAGTATAGGATTGGATAGAGGATACGATATTATAGAGGATAGGATAGGATAGAGGATAGGATAGGATAGAGGATAGGATAGGATAGAGGATAGGATAGGATAGAGGATAGAATAGGATTGATGATAGGATAGGATAGAGGAAAGGATAGGATAGAGGATCGGATAGGTGATTGGATAGGATAGAGGATAGGATAGGATAGAGGATAGTATAGGATAGAGGATAGGATAGGATAGAGGATAGGATAGGATAAGATAGAGGATAGGATAGGATAGAGGATAGGATAGGATAGAGGATAGGATAGGATAGAGGATAGGATAGGATAGAGGATAGGATAGGATAGAGGATAGGATAGGATAGAGGATAGGATAGGATAGAGGATAGGATAGGATAGAGGATAGGATAGGATAGAGGATAGGATAGGATAGAGGATAGGATAGGATAGAGGATAGGATAGGATAGAGGATAGGATAGGATAGAGGATAGGATAGGATAGAGGATAGGATAGGATAGAGGATATGATAGGATAGAGGATCGGATAGGGGATTGGATAGGATAGAGGATAGGATATTATAGAGGATAGGATAGGATAGAGGATAGGATAGGATAGAGGATAGGATACGATAGAGGATAGGATAGGACAGAGGATAGGATAGGGGATTGGATAGGATAGGAGATTGGATAGGATAGAGGATAGGATAGGATAGGATAGAGGATAGGATACGATAGAGGATAGGATAGGATAGAGGATAGCATAGGATAGAGGATATGATAGGATAGAGGATAGGATAGGATAGAGGATAGGATAGGATAGAGGATAGGATACGATAGAGGATAGGATATTATAGAGGATAGGATAGGATAGAGGATAGGATAGGATAGAGGATAGGATACGATAGAGGATAGGATAGGATAGAGGATAGGATAGGGGATTGGATAGGATAGAGGATAGGATCGGATAGAGGATAGGATAGGATTGAGGATAGGATAGGATTGAGGATAGGATAGGATAGAGGAAAGGATAGGATAGAGGATCGGATAGGATAGGATAAAGTATAGGATTGGATAGAGGATACGATATTATAGAGGATAGGATAGGATAGAGGATAAGATAGGATAGAGGATAGGATAGGATAGAGGATAGGATAGGATAGGATAGAGGATAGGATAGGATAGAGGATATGATAGGATAGATGATCGGATAGGGGATTGGATAGGATAGAGGATAGGATAGCGGATAGGATAGGATAGAGTATAGAATAGGATAGAGGATAGGATAGGATAGAGGATAGAATAGGATTGATGATAGGATAGGATAGAGGAAAGGATAGGATAGAGGATCGGATAGGTGATTGGATAGGATAGAGGATAGTATAGGATAGAGGATAGGATAGGATAGAGGATAGGATAGGATAAGATAGAGGATAGGATAGGATAGAGGATAGGATAGGATAGAGGATAGGATAGGATAGAGGATAGGATAGGATAGAGGATAGGATAGGATAGAGGATAGGATAGGATAGAGGATAGGATAGGATAGAGGATAGGATAGGATAGAGGATAGGATAGGATAGAGGATAGGATAGGATAGAGGATATGATAGGATAGAGGATCGGATAGGGGATTGGATAGGATAGAGGATAGGATATTATAGAGGATAGGATAGGATAGAGGATAGGATAGGATAGAGGATAGGATATGATAGAGGATAGGATAGGACAGAGGATAGGATAGGGGATTGGATAGGATAGGAGATTGGATAGGATAGAGGATAGGATAGGATAGGATAGAGGATAGGATAGGATAGAGGATAGGATAGGATAGAGGATAGCATAGGATAGAGGATATGATAGGATAGAGGATAGGATAGGATAGAGGATAGGATAGGATAGAGGATAGGATACGATAGAGGATAGGATATTATAGAGGATATAATAGGATAGAGGATAGGATAGGATAGAGGATAGGATACGATAGAGGATAGGATAGGATAGAGGATAGGATAGGGGATTGGATAGGATAGAGGATAGGATCGGATAGAGGATAGGATAGGATTGAGGATAGGATAGGATAGAGGAAAGGATAGGATAGATGATCGGATAGGATAGGATAAAGTATAGGATTGGATAGAGGATACGATATTATAGAGGATAGGATAGGATAGAGGATAAGATAGGATAGAGGATAGGATAGGATAGAGGATAGGATAGGATAGGATAGAGGATAGGATAGGATAGAGGATATGATAGGATAGATGATCGGATAGGGGATTGGATAGGATAGAGGATAGGATAGCGGATAGGATAGGATAGAGTATAGAATAGGATAGAGGATAGGATAGGATAGAGGATAGAATAGGATTGATGATAGGATAGGATAGAGGAAAGGATAGGATAGAGGATCGGATAGGTGATTGGATAGGATAGAGGATAGGATAGGATAGAGGATAGTATAGGATAGAGGATAGGATAGGATAGAGGATAGGATAGGATAAGATAGAGGATAGGATAGGATAGAGGATAGGATAGGATAGAGGATAGGATAGGATAGAGGATAGGATAGGATAGAGGATAGGATAGGATAGAGGATAGGATAGGATAGAGGATAGGATAGGATAGAGGATAGGATAGGATAGAGGATAGGATAGGATAGAGGATAGGATAGGATAGAGGATAGGATAGGATAGAGGATAGGATAGGATAGAGGATAGGATAGGGTAGGATAGGATAGAGGATAGGATAGGATACAGGATAGGATAGGATGGAGGATAGGATAGGATAGAGGATAGGATAGGATAGAGGATAGGATAGGATAGAGGATAGGATAGGATAGAGGATATGATAGGATAGAGGATCGGATAGGATAGAGGATAGGATAGGATAGAGGATAGAATACGATAGAGGATAGGATATTATAGAGGATAGGATAGGATAGAGGATAGGATAGGATAGAGGATAGGATAGGATAGAGGATAGGATAGGATAGAGGATAGGATAGGATAGAGGATAGGATAGGATAGAGGATAGGATATGATAGAGGATAGGATAGGATAGAGGATAGGATAGGATAGACGATAGGATATAGGATTGGATACGATAGAGGATAGGATACGATAGTGGATAGGATAGATGATAGGATAGGATAGAAGATAGGATAGGATAGAGGATAGGATAGGATAGAGGATAGGATAGAGGATAGGATAGTGGATTGTATAGGATAGAGGATAGGATAGGATAGAGGATAGGATAGGATAGAGGATAGGATAGGATAGAGGATAGGATAGGGTAGAGGATAGGATAAGATAGAGGATAGGATAGGAGATTGGATAGGATAGAGGATAGGATAGGATAGGATAGAGGATAGGATAGGATAGAGGATAGGATAGGATAGAGGATAGCATAGGATAGAGGATATGATATTATAGAGGATAGGATAGGATAGAGGATAGGATAGGATAGAGGATAGGATACGATAGAGGATAGGATAGGATAGAGGATAGGATAGGGGATTGGATAGGATAGAGGATAGGATAGGATAGAGGATAGGATAGGATTGAGGATAGGATAGGATAGAGGATCGGATAGGTGATTGGATAGTATAGAGGATAGGATAGGATAGAGGATAGGATAGGATAGAGGATAGGATAGGATAGAGGATAGGATAGGATAGAGGATAGGATAGGATAGAGGATAGGATAGGGTAGGATAGGATAGAGGATAGGATAGGATACAGGATAGGATAGGATGGAGGATAGGATAGGATAGAGGATAGGATAGGATAGAGGATAGGATAGGATAGAGGATAGGATAGGATAGAGGATATGATAGGATAGAGGATCGGATAGGATAGAGGATAGGATAGGATAGAGGATAGAATACGATAGAGGATAGGATATTATAGAGGATAGGATAGGATAGAGGATAGGATAGGATAGAGGATAGGATAGGATAGAGGATAGGATAGGATAGAGGATAGGATAGGATAGAGGATAGGATAGGATAGAGGATAGGATATGATAGAGGATAGGATAGGATAGAGGATAGGATAGGATAGAGGATAGGATATAGGATTGGATACGATAGAGGATAGGATACGATAGTGGATAGGATAGATGATAGGATAGGATAGAAGATAGGATAGGATAGAGGATAGGATAGGATAGAGGATAGGATAGAGGATAGGATAGTGGATTGTATAGGATAGAGGATAGGATAGGATAGAGGATAGGATAGGATAGAGGATAGGATAGGATAGAGGATAGGATAGGATAGAGGATAGGATAGGATAGAGGATAGGATAGGGTAGAGGATAGGATAGGATAGAGGATAGGATAGGAGATTGGATAGGATAGAGGATAGGATAGGATAGGATAGAGGATAGGATAGGATAGAGGATAGGATAGGATAGAGGATAGCATAGGATAGAGGATATGATAGGATAGAGGATAGGATAGGATAGAGGATAGGATAGGATAGAGGATAGGACACGATAGAGGATAGGATATTATAGAGGATAGGATAGGATAGAGGATAGGATAGGATAGAGGATAGGATACGATAGAGGATAGGATAGGATAGAGGATAGGATAGGGGATAGGATATTATAGAGGATAGGATAGGATAGAGGATAGGATAGAGGATAGGATAGGATAGAGGATAGGATAGGACAGAGGATAGGATAGGATAGAGGATAGGATAGGATAGAGGATAGGATAGGATAGAGGATAGGATAGGATAGAGGATAGGATAGGATAGAGGATAGGATAGGATAGATGATAGGATGGGATAGAGGATAGGATAGGATAGAGGATAGGATAGGATAGAGGATAGGATAGGATAGAGGATAGGATAGGATAGGATAGAGGTTAGGTTGGATAGAGTATAGAATAGGATAGAGGATAGGATAGGATAGAGGATAGGATAGGATTGAGGATAGTATAGGATAGAGGAAAGGATAGGATAGAGGATAGGATAGGATAGCGGATAGGATAGGATAGAGGATAGTATAGGATAGAGGATAGGATAGAGGATAGGATAGGATAGAGGATAGGATAGGATAGAGGATACGATAGGATAGAGGATAGGATAGGATAGAGGATAGGTTAGGATAGAGGATAGAATAGGATAGAGGATAGGATAGGATTGAGGATAGGATAGGATAGAGGATAGGATATTATAGAGGATAGGATAGGATAGAGGATAGGATAGGATAGAGGATGGGATAGGATAGCGGATAGGATAGGATATAGGATTGGATAGGATAGAGGATAGGATACGATAGAGGATAGGATAGGATAGAGGATAGGATAGGGGATTGGATAGGATAGAGGATAGGATAGGATAGAGGATAGGATAGGATTGAGGATAGGATAGGATAGAGGAAAGGATAGGATAGAGGATCGGGTAGGTGATTGGATAGGATAGAGGATAGTATAGGATAGAGGATAGGATAGGATAGAGGATAGGATAGGATAGAGGATAGGATAGGATAGAGGATAGGATAGGATAGAGGATAGGATAGGATAGAGGATATTATAGGATAGAGGATAGGATAGGATAGGATAGAGTATAGGATAGGATAGAGGATACGATATTATAGAGGATAGGATAGGATAGAGGAAACGATAGGGTATTGGATAGGATAGAGCATAGGATAAAGAATAGGATAGGATAGAGAATAGGATAGGGGATTGGATAGCATACGGGATTGGATAGGATAGAGGATAGGATACGATAGACGATAGGATAGGATGGAGGATAGGATAGGGGATTGGATAGGATAGAGTATAGGATAGGATAGGATAGGATAGAGGATACGATATTATAGAGGATTGGATAGGATAGAGGATAGGATCGGATAGAGGATAGGATAGGGGATTGGATAGGATAGATGAAAGGATAGAATAGAGGATAGGATAGGATAGAGGATAGGATATAGGATTGGATAGGTAAGAGGATAGGATACGATAGTGTATAGGATAGATGATAGGATAGGATAGAGGATAGGATAGGATAGAGGATAGGATAGGGGATTGGATAGGATAGAGGAAAGGATAGGATAGAGGATAGGATAGGATTGAGGATAGGATAGGATAGAGGAAAGGATAGGATAGAGGATCGGATAGGATAGGATAGAGTATAGGATTGGATAGAGGATACGATATTATAGAGGACAGGATAGGATAGAGGATAAGATAGGATAGAGGATAGGATAGGATAGAGGATAGGATAGGATAGGATAGAGGATAGGATAGGATAGAGGATATGATAGGATAGAGGATCGGATAGGGGATTGGATAGGATAGAGGATAGGATAGCGGATAGGATAGGATAGAGTATAGAATAGGATAGAGGATAGGATAGGATAGAGGATAGAATAGGATTGATGATAGGATAGGATAGAGGAAAGGATAGGATAGAGGATCGGATAGGTGATTGGATAGGATAGAGGATAGGATAGAATAGAGGATAGTATAGGATAGAGGATAGGATAGGATAGAGGATAGGATAGGATAGAGGATAGGATAGGATAGAGGATATGATAGGATAGAGGATCGGATAGGGGATTGGATAGGATAGAGGATAGGATAGGATTGAGGATAGTATAGGATAGAGGAAAGGATAGGATAGAGGGTCGGATAGGTGATTGGATAGGATAGAGGATAGGATAGGATAGAGGATAGTATAGGATAGAGGATAGGATATCATAGAGGATAGGATAGGATAGAGGATAGGATAGGGTAGGATAGGATAGAGGATAGGATAGGATAGAGGATAGGATAGGATTGAGGATAGGATAGAATAGAGGAAAGGATAGGATAGAGGATCGGATAGGTGATTGGATAGGATAGAGGATAGGATAGGATAGAGGATCTGATAGGTGATTGGATAGGATACAGGATAGGATAGGATAGAGGATAGGATAGGATAGGATAGAGGATACGATATTATAGAGGATTGGATAGGATAGAGGATAGGATCGGATAGAGGATAGGATAGGGGATTGGATAGGATAGAGGAAAGGATAGGATAGAGGATAGGATAGGATAGAGGATAGGATATAGGATTGGATAGGTTAGAGGATAGGATACGATAGTGTATAGGATAGATGATAGGATAGGATAGAGGATAGGATAGGATAGAGGATAGGATAGGGGATTGGATAGGATAGAGGAAAGGATAGGATAGAGGATCGGATAGGATAGGATAGAGTATAGGATTGGATAGAGGATACGATATTATAGAGGATAGGATAGGATAGAGGATAAGATAGGATAGAGGATAGGATAGGATAGAGGATAGGATAGGATAGGATAGAGGATAGGATAGGATAGAGGATATGATAGGATAGAGGATCGGATAGGGGATTGGATAGGATAGATCATAGGATAGCGGATACGATAGGATAGAGTATAGAATAGGATAGAGGATAGGATAGGATAGAGGATAGAATAGGATTGATGATAGGATAGGATAGAGGAAAGGATAGGATAGAGGATCGGATAGGTGATTGGATAGGATAGAGGATAGGATAGGATAGAGGATAGTATAGGATAGAGGATAGGATAGGATTGAGGATAGGATAGGATAGAGGAAAGGATAGGATAGAGGATCGGATAGGATAGGATAGAGTATAGGATTGGATAGAGGATACGATATTATAGAGGATAGGATAGGATAGAGGATAAGATAGGATAGAGGATTGGATAGGATAGAGGATAGGATAGGATAGGATAGAGGATAGGATAGGATAGAGGATATGATAGGATAGAGGATCGGATAGGGGATTGGATAGGATAGAGGATAGGATAGCGGATAGGATAGGATAGAGTATAGAATAGGATAGAGGATAGGATAGGATAGAGGATAGAATAGGATTGATGATAGGATAGGATAGAGGAAAGGATAGGATAGAGGATCGGATAGGTGATTGGATAGGATAGAGGATAGGATAGGATAGAGGATAGTATAGGATAGAGGATAGGATAGGATAGAGGATAGGATAGGATAGAGGATAGGATAGGATAGAGGATATGATAGGGTAGAGGATCGGATAGGGGATTGGATAGGATAGAGGATAGGATAGGATTGAGGATAGTATAGGATAGAGGAAAGGATAGGATAGAGGGTCGGATAGGTGATTGGATAGGATAGAGGATAGGATAGGATAGAGGATAGTATAGGATAGAGGATAGGATATCATAGAGGATAGGATAGGATAGAGGATAGGATAGGGTAGGATAGGATAGAGGATAGGATAGGATACAGGATAGGATAGGATGGAGGATAGGATAGGATAGAGGATAGGATAGGATAGAGGATAGGATAGGATAGAGGATAGGATAGGATAGAGGATACGATAGGATAGAGGATCGGAAAGGATAGAGGATAGGATAGGATAGAGGATAGGATAGGATAGAGGATAGGATAGGATAGAGGATAGGATAGGATAGAGGATAGGATAGGATAGAGGATAGGATAGGATAGAGGATAGGATAGGATAGAGGATAGGATAGGATAGGATAGAGGATAGGATAGGATAGAGGATATGATAGGATAGAGGATCGGATAGGGGATTGGATAGGATAGAGGATAGGATAGCGGATAGGATAGGATAGAGTATAGAATAGGATAGAGGATAGGATAGGATAGAGGATAGAATAGGATTGATGATAGGATAGGATAGAGGAAAGGATAGGATAGAGGATCGGATAGGTGATTGGATAGGATAGAGGAAAGGATAGGATAGAGGATCGGATAGGATAGGATAGAGTATAGGATTGGATAGAGGATACGATATTATAGAGGATGGGATAGGATAGAGGATAAGATAGGATAGAGGATAGGATAGGATAGAGGATAGGATAGGATAGGATAGAGGATAGGATAGGATAGAGGATATGATAGGATAGAGCATCGGATAGGGGATTGGATAGGATAGAGGATAGGATAGAGGATAGGATAGGATAGAGGATATGATAGGATAGAGGATAGGATAGGATAGAGGATAGGATAGGATAGATGATAGGATAGGATAGAGGATAGGATAGGATAGAGGATAGGATACGATAGAGGATATGATAGGATAGAGGATAGGATAGGATGGAGGATAGGATAGGATAGAGGATAGGATAGGATAGAGGATAGGATAGAGGATAGGATAGGATAGAGGATAGGATAGGATACAGGATAGGATAGGATAGAGGATAGGATAGGATAGGATAGAGGATACGATATTATAGAGGATTGGATAGGATAGAGGATAGGATCGGATAGAGGATAGGATAGGGGATTGGATAGGATAGAGGAAAGGATAGGATAGAGGATAGGATAGGATAGAGGATAGGATATAGGATTGGATAGGTTAGAGGATAGGATACGATAGTGTATAGGATAGATGATAGGATAGGATAGAGGATAGGATAGGATAGAGGATAGGATAGGGGATTGGATAGGATAGAGGAAAGGATAGGATAGAGGATAGGATAGGATTGAGGATACGATAGGATAGAGGAAAGGATAGGATAGAGGATCGGATAGGATAGGATAGAGTATAGGATTGGATAGAGGATACGATATTATAGAGGATAGGATAGGATAGAGGATAAGATAGGATAGAGGATAGGATAGGATAGAGGATAGGATAGGATAGGATAGAGGATAGGATAGGATAGAGGATATGATAGGATAGAGGATCGGATAGGGGATTGGATAGGATAGAGGATAGGATAGCGGATAGGATAGGATAGAGTATAGAATAGGATAGAGGATAGGATAGGATAGAGGATAGAATAGGATTGATGATAGGATAGGATAGAGGAAAGGATAGGATAGAGGATCGGATAGGTGATTGGATAGGATAGAGGATAGGATAGGATAGAGGATAGGATAGGATAGAGGAGATGATAGGATAGAGGATAGGATAGGATAGGATAGAGGATAGGATAGGGTAGAGGATAGGATAGGATAGAGGATAGGATAGGTGATTGGATATGATAGAGGATAGGATAGGATAGAGGATAGGATAGGATGGAGGATAGGATAGGATAGAGGATAGGATAGGATAGAGGATAGGATAGGGTAGGATAGGATAGAGGATAGGATAGGATACAGGATAGGATAGGATGGAGGATAGGATAGGATAGAGGATAGGATAGGATAGAGGATAGGATAGGATAGAGGATAGGATAGGATAGAGGATAGGATAGGATAGAGGATATGATAGGATAGAGGATCGGATAGGATAGAGGATAGGATAGGATAGAGGATAGCATACGATAGAGGATAGGATATTATAGAGGATAGGATAGGATAGAGGATAGGATAGGATAGAGGATAGGATAGGATAGAGGATAGGATAGGATAGAGGATAGGATAGGATAGAGGATAGGATAGGATAGAGGATAGGATAGGATAGAGGATAGGATAGGATAGAGGATATGATAGGATAGAGGATCGGATAGGATAGAGGATAGGATAGGATAGAGGATAGCATACGATAGAGGATAGGATATTATAGAGGATAGGATAGGATAGAGGATAGGATAGGATAGAGGATAGGATAGGATAGAGGATAGGATAGGATAGAGGATAGGATAGGATAGAGGATAGGATAGGATAGAGGATAGGATAGGATAGAGGATAGGATAGGATAGAGGATAGGATAGGATAGAGGATAGGATAGGATAGAGGATATGATAGGATAGAGGATAGGATAGGATAGAGGATAGGATATAGGATTGGATAGGATAGAGGATAGGAAACGATAGTGGATAGGATACATGATAGGATAGGATAGAAGATAGGATAGGATAGAGGATAGGATAGGATAGAGGATAGGATAGAGGATAGGATAGAGGATAGGATAGTGGATTGTATAGGATAGAGGATAGGATAGGATAGAGGATAGGATAGGATAGAGGATAGGATATTATAGAGGATAGGATAGGATAGAGGATAGGATATTATAGAGGATAGGATAGGATAGAGGATAGGATAGGATAGAGGATAGGATACGATAGAGGATAGGATAGGATAGAGGATAGGATAGGGGATTGGATAGGATAGAGGATAGGATAGGATAGAGGATAGGATACGATAGAGGATAGGATATTATAGAGGATAGGATAGGATAGAGGATAGGATAGGATAGAGGATAGGATACGATAGAGGATAGGATAGGATAGAGGATAGGATAGGGGATTGGATAGGATAGAGGATAGGATCGGATAGAGGATAGGATAGGGGATTGGATAGGTTGGAGGATAGGATACGATAGTGTATAGGATAGATGATAGGATAGGATAGAGGATAGGATAGGATAGAGGATAGGATAGGGGATTGGATAGGGTAGAGGAAAGGATAGGATAGAGGATAGGATAGGATTGAGGATAGGATAGGATAGAGGAAAGGATAGGATAGAGGATCGGATAGGATAGGATAGAGTATAGGATTGGATAGAGGATACGATATTATAGAGGATAGGATAGGATAGAGGATAAGATAGGATAGAGGATAGGATAGGATAGAGGATAGGATAGGATAGGATAGAGGATAGGATAGGATAGAGGATATGATAGGATAGAGGATCGGATAGGGGATTGGATAGGATAGAGGATAGGATAGCGGATAGGATAGGATAGAGTATAGAATAGGATAGAGGATAGGATAGGATAGAGGATAGAATAGGATTGATGATAGGATAGGATAGAGGAAAGGATAGGATAGAGGATCGGATAGGTGATTGGATAGGATAGAGGATAGGATAGGATAGAGGATAGTATAGGATAGAGGATAGGATAGGATAGAGGATAGGATAGGATAAGATAGAGGATAGGATAGGATAGAGGATAGGATAGGATAGAGGATAGGATAGGATAGAGGATAGGATAGGATAGAGGATAGGATAGGATAGAGGATAGGATAGGATAGAGGATAGGATAGGATAGAGGATAGGATAGGATTGAGGATAGGATAGAATAGAGGAAAGGATAGGATAGAGGATCGGATAGGTGATTGGATAGGATAGAGGATAGGATAGGATAGAGGATCGGATAGGTGATTGGATAGGATACAGGATAGGATAGGATAGAGGATAGGATAGGATAGGATAGAGGATACGATATTATAGAGGATTGGATAGGATAGAGGATAGGATCGGATAGAGGATAGGATAGGGGATTGGATAGGATAGAGGAAAGGATAGGATAGAGGATAGGATAGGATAGAGGATAGGATATAGGATTGGATAGGTTAGAGGATAGGATACGATAGTGTATAGGATAGATGATAGGATAGGATAGAGGATAGGATAGGATAGAGGATAGGATAGGGGATTGGATAGGATAGAGGAAAGGATAGGATAGAGGATAGGATAGGATTGAGGATACGATAGGATAGAGGAAAGGATAGGATAGAGGATCGGATAGGATAGGATAGAGTATAGGATTGGATAGAGGATACGATATTATAGAGGATAGGATAGGATAGAGGATAAGATAGGATAGAGGATAGGATAGGATAGAGGAGAGGATAGGATAGGATAGAGGATATGATAGGATAGAGGATCGGATAGGGGATTGGATAGGATAGATCATAGGATAGCGGATACGATAGGATAGAGTATAGAATAGGATAGAGGATAGGATAGGATAGAGGATAGAATAGGATTGATGATAGGATAGGATAGAGGAAAGGATAGGATAGAGGATCGGATAGGTGATTGGATAGGATAGAGGATAGGATAGGATAGAGGATAGTATAGGATAGAGGATAGGATAGGATAGAGGATAGGATAGGATAGAGGATAGGATAGGATAGAGGATATGATAGGATAGAGGATCGGATAGGGGATTGGATAGGATAGAGGATAGGATAGGATTGAGGATAGTATAGGATAGGATAGAGTATAGGATTGGATAGAGGATACGATATTATAGAGGATAGGATAGGATAGAGGATAAGATAGGATAGAGGATAGGATAGGATAGAGGATAGGATAGGATAGGATAGAGGATAGGATAGGATAGAGGATATGATAGGATACAGGATCGGATAGGGGATTGGATAGGATAGAGGATAGGATAGCGGATAGGATAGGATAGAGTATAGAATAGGATAGAGGATAGGATAGGATAGAGGATAGAATAGGATTGATGATAGGATAGGATAGAGGAAAGGATAGGATAGAGGATCGGATAGGTGATTGGATAGGATAGAGGATAGGATAGGATAGAGGATAGGATAGGATAGAGGAGATGATAGGATAGAGGATAGGATAGGATAGGATAGAGGATAGGATAGGGTAGAGGATAGGATAGGATAGAGGATAGGATAGGTGATTGGATATGATAGAGGATAGGATAGGATAGAGGATAGGATAGGATGGAGGATAGGATAGGATAGAGGATAGGATAGGATAGAGGATAGGATAGGGTAGGATAGGATAGAGGATAGGATAGGATACAGGATAGGATAGGATGGAGGATAGGATAGGATAGAGGATAGGATAGGATAGAGGATAGGATAGGATAGAGGATAGGATAGGATAGAGGATAGGATAGGATAGAGGATATGATAGGATAGAGGATCGGATAGGATAGAGGATAGGATAGGATAGAGGATAGCATACGATAGAGGATAGGATATTATAGAGGATAGGATAGGATAGAGGATAGGATAGGATAGAGGATAGGATAGGATAGAGGATAGGATAGGATAGAGGATAGGATAGGATAGAGGATAGGATAGGATAGAGGATAGGATAGGATAGAGGATAGGATAGGATAGAGGATAGGATAGGATAGAGGATAGGATAGGATAGAGGATAGGATAGGATAGAGGATAGGATAGGATAGAGGATAGGATAGGATAGAGGATAGGATATAGGATTGGATAGGATAGAGGATAGGAAACGATAGTGGATAGGATACATGATAGGATAGGATAGGAGATAGGATAGGATAGAGGATAGGATAGGATAGAGGATAGGATAGAGGATAGGATAGAGGATAGGATAGTGGATTGTATAGGATAGAGGATAGGATAGGATAGAGGATAGGATACGATAGAGGATAGGATATTATAGAGGATAGGATAGGATAGAGGATACGATAGGATAGAGGATAGGATAGGATAGAGGATAGGATAGGATAGAGGATAGGATAGGATAGAGGATAGGATAGGATAGAGGATAGGATAGGATAGAGGATAGGATAGGGTAGAGGATAGGATAGGATAGAGGATAGGATAGGAGATTGGATAGGATAGAGGATAGGATAGGATAGGATAGAGGATAGGATAGGATAGAGGATAGCATAGGATAGAGGATATGATAGGATAGAGGATAGGATAGGATAGAGGATAGGATAGGATAGAGGATAGGATACGATAGAGGATAGGATATTATAGAGGATAGGATAGGATAGAGGATAGGATAGGATAGAGGATAGGATACGATAGAGGATAGGATAGGATAGAGGATAGGATAGGGGATTGGATAGGATAGAGGATAGGATAGGATAGAGGATAGGATACGATAGAGGATAGGATATTATAGAGGATAGGATAGGATAGAGGATAGGATAGGATAGAGGATAGGATACGATAGAGGATAGGATAGGATAGAGGATAGGATAGGGGATTGGATAGGATAGAGGATAGGATCGGATAGAGGATAGGATAGGGGATTGGATAGGTTAGAGGATAGGATACGATAGTGTATAGGATAGATGATAGGATAGGATAGAGGATAGGATAGGATAGAGGATAGGATAGGGGATTGGATAGGATAGAGGAAAGGATAGGATAGAGGATAGGATAGGATTGAGGATAGGATAGGATAGAGGAAAGGATAGGATAGAGGATCGGATAGGATAGGATAGAGTATAGGATTGGATAGAGGATACGATATTATAGAGGATAGGATAGGATAGAGGATAAGATAGGATAGAGGATAGGATAGGATAGAGGATAGGATAGGATAGGATAGAGGATAGGATAGGATAGAGGATATGATAGGATAGAGGATCGGATAGGGGATTGGATAGGATAGAGGATAGGATAGCGGATAGGATAGGATAGAGTATAGAATAGGATAGAGGATAGGATAGGATAGAGGATAGAATAGGATTGATGATAGGATAGGATAGAGGAAAGGATAGGATAGAGGATCGGATAGGTGATTGGATAGGATAGAGGATAGGATAGGATAGAGGATAGTATAGGATAGAGGATAGGATAGGATAGAGGATAGGATAGGATAAGATAGAGGATAGGATAGGATAGAGGATAGGATAGGATAGAGGATAGGATAGGATAGAGGATAGGATAGGATAGAGGATAGGATAGGATAGAGGATAGGATAGGATAGAGGATAGGATAGGATAGAGGATAGGATAGGATAGAGGATAGGATAGGATAGAGGATAGGATAGGATAGAGGATAGGATAGGATAGAGGATAGGATAGGATAGAGGATAGGATAGGATAGAGGATATGATAGGATAGAGGATCGGATAGGGGATTGGATAGGATAGAGGATAGGATATTATAGAGGATAGGATAGGATAGAGGATAGGATAGGATAGAGGATAGGATACGATAGAGGATAGGATAGGATAGAGGATAGGATAGGATAGAGGATATGATAGGATAGAGGATCGGATAGGGGATTGGATAGGATAGAGGATAGGATATTATAGAGGATAGGATAGGATAGAGGATAGGATAGGATAGAGGATAGGATACGATAGAGGATAGGATAGGATAGAGGATAGGATAGGGGATTGGATAGGATAGAGGATAGGATCGGATAGAGGATAGGGTAGGGGATTGGATAGGATAGAGGAAAGGATAGGATAGAGGATAGGATAGGATAGAGGATAGGATATAGGATTGGATAGGTTAGAGGATAGCATACGATAGTGTATAGGATAGATGATAGGATAGGATAGAGGATAGGATAGGATAGAGGATAGGATAGGGGATTGGATAGGATAGAGGAAAGGATAGGATAGAGGATAGGATAGGATAGAGGATAGGATATAGGATTGGATAGGTTAGAGGATAGGATACGATAGTGTATAGGATAGATGATAGGATAGGATAGAGGATAGGATAGGGGATTGGATAGGATAGAGGAAAGGATAGGATAGAGGATAGGATAGGATTGAGGATAGGATAGGATAGAGGAAAGGATAGGATAGAGGATCGGATAGGATAGGATAGAGTATAGGATTGGATAGAGGATACGATATTATAGAGGATAGGATAGGATAGAGGATAAGATAGGATAGAGGATAGGATAGGATAGAGGATAGGATAGGATAGGATAGAGGATAGGATAGGATAGAGGATCGGATAGGGGATTGGATAGGATAGAGGATAGGATAGCGGATAGGATAGGATAGAGTATAGAATAGGATAGAGGATAGGATAGGATAGAGGATAGAATAGGATTGATGATAGGATAGGATAGAGGAAAGGATAGGATAGAGGATCGGATAGGTGATTGGATAGGATAGAGGATAGGTTAGGATAGAGGATAGTATAGGATAGAGGATAGGATAGGATAGAGGATAGGATAGGATAAGATAGAGGATAGGATAGGATAGAGGATAGGATAGGATAGAGGATAGGATAGGATAGAGGATAGGATAGGATAGAGGATAGGATAGGATAGAGGATAGGATAGGATAGAGGATAGGATAGGATAGAGGATAGGATAGGGGATTGGATAGGATAGAGGATAGGATCGGATAGAGGATAGGATCGGATAGAGGATAGGATAGGGGATTGGATAGGATAGAGGAAAGGATAGGATAGAGGATAGGATAGGATAGAGGATAGGATATAGGATTGGATAGGTTAGAGGATAGCATACGATAGTGTATAGGATAGATGATAGGATAGGATAGAGGATAGGATAGGATAGAGGATAGGATAGGGGATTGGATAGGATAGAGGAAAGGATAGGATAGAGGATAGGATAGGATTGAGGATAGGATAGGATAGCGGAAAGGATAGGATAGAGGATCGGATAGGATAGGATAGAGTATAGGATTGGATAGAGGATACGATATTATAGAGGATAGGATAGGATAGAGGATAAGATAGGATAGAGGATAGGATAGGATAGAGGATAGGATAGGATAGGATAGAGGATAGGATAGGATAGAGGATATGATAGGATAGAGGATCGGATAGGGGATTGGATAGGATAGAGGATAGGATAGCGGATAGGATAGGATAGAGTATAGAATAGGATAGAGGATAGGATAGGATAGAGGATAGAATAGGATTGATGATAGGATAGGATAGAGGAAAGGATAGGATAGAGGATCGGATAGGTGATTGGATAGGATAGAGGATAGGATAGGATAGAGGATAGGATAGGATAGAGGAGATGATAGGATAGAGGATAGGATAGGATAGGATAGAGGATAGGATAGGGTAGAGGATAGGATAGGATAGAGGATAGGATAGGTGATTGGATATGATAGAGGATAGGATAGGATAGAGGATAGGATAGGATGGAGGATAGGATAGGATAGAGGATAGGATAGGATAGAGGATAGGATAGGGTAGGATAGGATAGAGGATAGGATAGGATACAGGATAGGATAGGATGGAGGATAGGATAGGATAGAGGATAGGATAGGATAGAGGATAGGATAGGATAGAGGATAGGATAGGATAGAGGATATGATAGGATAGAGGATCGGATAGGATAGAGGATAGGATAGGATAGAGGATAGAATACGATAGAGGATAGGATATTATAGAGGATAGGATAGGATAGAGGATAGGATAGGATAGAGGATAGGATAGGATAGAGGATAGGATAGGATAGAGGATAGGATAGGATAGAGGATAGGATAGGATAGAGGATAGGATAGGATAGAGGATAGGATAGGATAGAGGATAGGATAGGATAGAGGATAGGATAGGATAGAGGATAGGATAGGATAGAGGATAGGATAGGATAGAGGATAGGATAGGATAGAGGATAGGATATAGGATTGGATAGGATAGAGGATAGGATACGATAGTGGATAGGATACATGATAGGATAGGATAGAAGATAGGATAGGATAGAGGATAGGATAGGATAGAGGATAGGATAGAGGATAGGATAGAGGATAGGATAGTGGATTGTATAGGATAGAGGATAGGATAGGATAGAGGATAGGATACGATAGAGGATAGGATATTATAGAGGATAGGATAGGATAGAGGATAGGATAGGATAGAGGATAGGATAGGATAGAGGATAGGATAGGATAGAGGATAGGATAGGATAGAGGATAGGATAGGATAGAGGATAGGATAGGGTAGAGGATAGGATAGGATAGAGGATAGGATAGGAGATTGGATAGGATAGAGGATAGGATAGGATAGGATAGAGGATAGGATAGGATAGAGGATAGCATAGGATAGAGGATATGATAGGATAGAGGATAGGATAGGATAGAGGATAGGATAGGATAGAGGATAGGATACGATAGAGGATAGGATATTATAGAGGATAGGATAGGATAGAGGATAGGATAGGATAGAGGATAGGATACGATAGAGGATAGGATAGGATAGAGGATAGGATAGGGGATTGGATAGGATAGAGGATAGGATAGGATAGAGGATAGGATACGATAGAGGATAGGATATTATAGAGGATAGGATAGGATAGAGGATAGGATAGGATAGAGGATAGGATACGATAGAGGATAGGATAGGATAGAGGATAGGATAGGGGATTGGATAGGATAGAGGATAGGATCGGATAGAGGATAGGATTGGGGATTGGATAGGATAGAGGAAAGGATAGGATAGAGGATAGGATAGGATATAGGATAGGATATAGGATTGGATAGGTTAGAGGATAGGATACGATAGTGTATAGGATAGATGATAGGATAGGATAGAGGATAGGATAGGATAGAGGATAGGATAGGGGATTGGATAGGATAGAGGAAAGGATAGGATAGAGGATAGGATAGGATTGAGGATAGGATAGGATAGAGGAAAGGATAGGATAGAGGATCGGATAGGATAGGATAGAGTATAGGATTGGATAGAGGATACGATATTATAGAGGATAGGATAGGATAGAGGATAAGTTAGGATAGAGGATAGGATAGGATAGAGAATAGGATAGGATAGGATAGAGGATAGGATAGGATAGAGGATATGATAGGATAGATGATCGGATAGGGGATTGGATAGGATAGAGGATAGGATAGCGGATAGGATAGGATAGAGTATAGAATAGGATAGAGGATAGGATAGGATAGAGGATAGAATAGGATTGATGATAGGATAGGATAGAGGAAAGGATAGGATAGAGGATCGGATAGGTGATTGGATAGGATAGAGGATAGGATAGGATAGAGGATAGTATAGGATAGAGGATAGGATAGGATAGAGGATAGGATAGGATAAGATAGAGGATAGGATAGGATAGAGGATAGGATAGGATAGAGGATAGGATAGGATAGAGGATAGGATAGGATAGAGGATAGGATAGGATAGAGGATAGGATAGGATAGAGGATAGGATAGGATAGAGGATAGGATAGGATAGAGGATAGGATAGGATAGAGGATAGGATAGGATAGAGGATAGGATAGGATAGAGGATAGGATAGGATAGAGGATAGGATAGGATAGAGGATAGGATAGGGTAGGATAGGATAGAGGATAGGATAGGATACAGGATAGGATAGGATGGAGGATAGGATAGGATAGAGGATAGGATAGGATAGAGGATAGGATAGGATAGAGGATATGATAGGATAGAGGATCGGATAGGATAGAGGATAGGATAGGATAGAGGATAGAATACGATAGAGGATAGGATATTATAGAGGATAGGATAGGATAGAGGATAGGATAGTAGAGAGGATACGATAGGATAGAGGATAGGATAGGATAGAGGATAGGATAGGATAGAAGATAGGATAGGATAGAGGATAGGATAGGATAGAGGATAGGATAGAGGATAGGATAGTGGATTGTATAGGATAGAGGATAGGATAGGATAGAGGATAGGATAGGATAGAGGATAGGATAGGATAGAGGATAGGATAGGATAGAGGATAGGATAGGATAGAGGATAGGATAGGGTAGAGGATAGGATAGGATAGAGGATAGGATAGGAGATTGGATAGGATAGAGGATAGGATAGGATAGGATAGAGGATAGGATAGGATAGAGGATAGGATAGGATAGAGGATAGGATAGGATAGAGGATAGCATAGGATAGAGGATATGATAGGATAGAGGATAGGATAGGATAGAGGATAGGATAGGATAGAGGATAGGACACGATAGAGGATAGGATACGATAGAGGATAGAGGATAGGATAGGGGATTGGATAGGATAGAGGATAGGATAGGATAGAGGATAGGATAGGATTGAGGATAGGATAGGATAGAGGATCGGATAGGTGATTGGATAGTATAGAGGATAGGATAGGATAGAGGATAGGATAGGATAGAGGATAGGATAGGATAGAGGATAGGATAGGATAGAGGATAGGATAGGATAGAGGATAGGATAGGATTGAGGATAGGATAGGATAGAGGATAGGATATTATAGAGGATAGGATAGGATAGAGGATAGGATAGAGGATAGGATAGGATAGAGGATAGGATAGGACAGAGGATAGGATAGGATAGAGGATAGGATAGGATAGAGGATAGGAAAGGATAGAGGATAGGATAGGATAGAGGATAGGATAGGATAGAGGATAGGATAGGATAGAGGATAGGATGGGATAGAGGATAGGATAGGATAGAGGATAGGATAGGATAGAGGATAGGATAGAGGATAGGATAGGATAGAGGATAGGATAGGATAGGATAGAGGTTAGGATGGATAGAGTATAGAATAGGATAGAGGATAGGATAGGATAGAGGATAGGATAGGATTGAGGATAGTATAGGATAGAGGAAAGGATAGGGTAGAGGATAGGATAGGATAGCGGATAGGATAGGATAGAGGATAGTATAGGATAGAGGATAGGATAGGATAGAGGATAGCATAGGATAGAGGATATGATAGGATAGAGGATAGGATAGGATAGAGGATAGGATAGGGTAGAGGATAGGATACGATAGAGGATAGGATATTATAGAGGATAGGATAGGATAGAGGATAGGATAGGATAGAGGATAGGATACGATAGAGGATAGGATAGGATAGAGGATAGGATAGGGGATTGGATAGGATAGAGGATAGGATCGGATAGAGGATAGGATAGGGGATTGGATAGGATAGAGGAAAGGATAGGATAGAGGATAGGATAGGATAGAGGATAGGATATAGGATTGGATAGGTTAGAGGATAGGATACGATAGTGTATAGGATAGATGATAGGATAGGATAGAGGATAGGATAGGATAGAGGATAGGATAGGGGATTGGATAGGATAGAGGAAAGGATAGGATAGAGGATAGGATAGGATTGAGGATAGGATAGGATAGAGGAAATGATAGGATAGAGGATCGGATAGGATAGGATAGAGTATAGGATTGGATAGAGGATACGATATTATAGAGGATAGGATAGGATAGAGGATAAGATAGGATAGAGGATAGGATAGGATAGAGGATAGGATAGGATAGGATAGAGGATAGGATAGGATAGAGGATATGATAGGATAGAGGATCGGATAGGGGATTGGATAGGATAGAGGATAGGATAGCGGATAGGATAGGATAGAGTATAGAATAGGATAGAGGATAGGATAGGATAGAGGATAGAATAGGATTGATGATAGGATAGGATAGTGGAAAGGATAGGATAGAGGATCGGATAGGTGATTGGATAGGATAGAGGATAGGATAGGATAGAGGATAGTATAGGATAGAGGATAGGATAGGATAGAGGATAGGATAGGATAAGATAGAGGATAGGATAGGATAGAGGATAGGATAGGATAGAGGATAGGATAGGATAGAGGATAGGATAGGATAGAGGATAGGATAGGATAGAGGATAGGATAGGATAGAGGATAGGATAGGATAGAGGATAGGATAGGATAGAGGATAGGATAGGATAGAGGATAGGATAGGATAGAGGATAGGATAGGATAGAGGATAGGATAGGATAGAGGATAGGATAGGATAGAGGATATGATAGGATAGAGGATCGGATAGGGGATTGGATAGGATAGAGGATAGGATATTATAGAGGATAGGATAGGATAGAGGATAGGATAGGATAGAGGATAGGATACGATAGAGGATAGGATAGGACAGAGGATAGGATAGGGGATTGGATAGGATAGGAGATTGGATAGGATAGAGGATAGGATAGGATAGGATAGAGGATAGGATACGATAGAGGATAGGATAGGATAGAGGATAGCATAGGATAGAGGATATGATAGGATAGAGGATAGGATAGGATAGAGGATAGGATAGGATAGAGGATAGGATACGATAGAGGATAGGATATTATAGAGGATAGGATAGGATAGAGGATAGGATAGGATAGAGGATAGGATACGATAGAGGATAGGATAGGATAGAGGATAGGATAGGGGATTGGATAGGATAGAGGATAGGATCGGATAGAGGATAGGATAGGATTGAGGATAGGATAGGATAGAGGAAAGGATAGGATAGAGGATCGGATAGGATAGGATAAAGTATAGGATTGGATAGAGGATACGATATTATAGAGGATAGGATAGGATAGAGGATAAGATAGGATAGAGGATAGGATAGGATAGAGGATAGGATAGGATAGGATAGAGGATAGGATAGGATAGAGGATATGATAGGATAGATGATCGGATAGGGGATTGGATAGGATAGAGGATAGGATAGCGGATAGGATAGGATAGAGTATAGAATAGGATAGAGGATAGGATAGGATAGAGGATAGAATAGGATTGATGATAGGATAGGATAGAGGAAAGGATAGGATAGAGGATCGGATAGGTGATTGGATAGGATAGAGGATAGGATAGGATAGAGGATAGTATAGGATAGAGGATAGGATAGGATAGAGGATAGGATAGGATAAGATAGAGGATAGGATAGGATAGAGGATAGGATAGGATAGAGGATAGGATAGGATAGAGGATAGGATAGGATAGAGGATAGGATAGGATAGTGGATAGGATAGGATAGAGGATAGGATAGGATAGAGGATAGGATAGGATAGAGGATAGGATAGGATAGAGGATAGGATAGGATAGAGGATAGGATAGGATAGAGGATATGATAGGATAGAGGATCGGATAGGGGATTGGATAGGATAGAGGATAGGATATTATAGAGGATAGGATAGGATAGAGGATAGGATAGGATAGAGGATAGGATATGATAGAGGATAGGATAGGACTGAGGATAGGATAGGGGATTGGATAGGATAGGAGATTGGATAGGATAGAGGATAGGATAGGATAGGATAGAGGATAGGATAGGATAGAGGATAGGATAGGATAGAGGATAGCATAGGATAGAGGATATGATAGGATAGAGGATAGGATAGGATAGAGGATAGGATAGGATAGAGGATAGGATACGATAGAGGATAGGATATTATAGAGGATATAATAGGATAGAGGATAGGATAGGATAGAGGATAGGATACGATAGAGGATAGGATAGGATAGAGGATAGGATAGGGGATTGGATAGGATAGAGGATAGGATCGGATAGAGGATAGGATAGGATTGAGGATAGGATAGGATAGAGGAAAGGATAGGATAGATGATCGGATAGGATAGGATAAAGTATAGGATTGGATAGAGGATACGATATTATAGAGGATAGGATAGGATAGAGGATAAGATAGGATAGAGGATAGGATAGGATAGAGGATAGGATAGGATAGGATAGAGGATAGGATAGGATAGAGGATATGATAGGATAGATGATCGGATAGGGGATTGGATAGGATAGAGGATAGGATAGCGGATAGGATAGGATAGAGTATAGAATAGGATAGAGGATAGGATAGGATAGAGGATAGAATAGGATTGATGATAGGATAGGATAGAGGAAAGGATAGGATAGAGGATCGGATAGGTGATTGGATAGGATAGAGGATAGGATAGGATAGAGGATAGTATAGGATAGAGGATAGGATAGGATAGAGGATAGGATAGGATAAGATAGAGGATAGGATAGGATAGAGGATAGGATAGGATAGAGGATAGGATAGGATAGAGGATAGGATAGGATAGAGGATAGGATAGGATAGAGGATAGGATAGGATAGAGGATAGGATAGGATAGAGGATAGGATAGGATAGAGGATAGGATAGGATAGAGGATAGGATAGGATAGAGGATAGGATAGGATAGAGGATAGGATAGGGTAGGATAGGATAGAGGATAGGATAGGATACAGGATAGGATAGGATGGAGGATAGGATAGGATAGAGGATAGGATAGGATAGAGGATAGGATAGGATAGAGGATAGGATAGGATAGAGGATATGATAGGATAGAGGATCGGATAGGATAGAGGATAGGATAGGATAGAGGATAGAATACGATAGAGGATAGGATATTATAGAGGATAGGATAGGATAGAGGATAGGATAGGATAGAGGATAGGATAGGATAGAGGATAGGATAGTGGATTGTATAGGATAGAGGATAGGATAGGATAGAGGATAGGATAGGATAGAGGATAGGATAGGATAGAGGATAGGATAGGATAGAGAATAGGATAGGGTAGAGGATAGGATAGGATAGAGGATAGGATAGGAGATTGGATAGGATAGAGGATAGGATAGGATAGGATAGAGGATAGGATAGGATAGAGGATAGGATAGGATAGAGGATAGCATAGGATAGAGTATATGATAGGATAGAGGATAGGATAGGATAGAGGATAGGATAGGATAGAGGATAGGACACGATAGAGGATAGGATATTATAGAGGATAGGATAGGATAGAGGATAGGATAGGATAGAGGATAGGATACGATAGAGGATAGGATAGGATAGAGGATAGGATAGGGGATTGGATAGGATAGAGGATAGGATAGGATAGAGGATAGGATAGGATTGAGGATAGGATAGGATAGAGGATCGGATAGGTGATTGGATAGTATAGAGGATAGGATAGGATAGAGGATAGGATAGGATAGAGGATAGGATAGGATAGAGGATAGGATAGGATAGAGGATAGGATAGGATTGAGGATAGGATAGGATAGAGGATAGGATATTATAGAGGATAGGATAGGATAGAGGATAGGATAGAGGATAGGATAGGATAGAGGATAGGATAGGACAGAGGATAGGATAGGATAGAGGATAGGATAGGATAGAGGATAGGATAGGATAGAGGATAGGATAGGATAGAGGATAGGATAGGATAGAGGATAGGATAGGATAGATGATAGGATGGGATAGAGGATAGGATAGGATAGAGGATAGGATAGGATAGAGGATAGGATAGAGGATAGGATAGGATAGAGGATAGGATAGGATAGAGGATAGGATAGGATAGAGGATAGGACACGATAGAGGATAGGATATTATAGAGGATAGGATAGGATAGAGGATAGGATAGGATAGAGGATAGGATACGATAGAGGATAGGATAGGATAGAGGATAGGATAGGGGATTGGATAGGATAGAGGATAGGATAGGATAGAGGATAGGATAGGATTGAGGATAGGATAGGATAGAGGATCGGATAGGTGATTGGATAGTATAGAGGATAGGATAGGATAGAGGATAGGATAGGATAGAGGATAGGATAGGATAGAGGATAGGATAGGATAGAGGATAGGATAGGATTGAGGATAGGATAGGATAGAGGATAGGATATTATAGAGGATAGGATAGGATAGAGGATAGGATAGAGGATAGGATACAGGATAGGATAGGATAGAGGATAGGATAGGACAGAGGATAGGATAGGATAGAGGATAGGATAGGATAGAGGATAGGATAGGATAGAGGATAGGATAGGATAGAGGATAGGATAGGATAGAGGATAGGATAGAGGATAGGATAGGATAGAGGATAGGATAGGATAGAGGATACGATAGGATAGAGGATAGGATAGGATAGAGGATGGGATAGGATAGCGGATAGGATAGGATATAGGATTGGATAGGATAGAGGATAGGATACGATAGAGGATAGGATATTATAGAGGATAGGATAGGGGATTGGATAGGATAGAGGATAGGATAGGATAGAGGATAGGATAGGATTGAGGATAGGATAGGATAGAGGAAAGGATAGGATAGAGGATCGGGTAGGTGATTGGATAGGATAGAGGATAGTATAGGATAGAGGATAGAATAGGATAGAGGATAGGATAGGATAGAGGATAGGATAGGATAGAGGATAGGATAGGATAGAGGATAGGATAGGATAGAGGATATTATAGGATAGAGGATAGGATAGGATAGGATAGAGTATAGGATAGGATAGAGGATACGATATTATAGAGGATAGGATAGGATAGAGGAAACGATAGGGTATTGGATAGGATAGAGCATAGGATAAAGAATAGGATAGGATAGAGAATAGGATAGGGGATTGGATAGCATACGGGATTGGATAGGATAGAGGATAGGATACGATAGACGATAGGATAGGATGGAGGATAGGATAGGGGATTGGATAGGATAGAGTATAGGATAGGATAGGATAGGATAGAGGATACGATATTATAGAGGATTGGATAGGATAGAGGATAGGATCGGATAGAGGATAGGATAGGGGATTGGATAGGATAGATGAAAGGATAGAATAGAGGATAGGATAGGATAGAGGATAGGATATAGGATTGGATAGGTAAGAGGATAGGATACGATAGTGTATAGGATAGATGATAGGATAGGATAGAGGATAGGATAGGATAGAGGATAGGATAGGGGATTGGATAGGTTAGAGGAAAGGATAGGATAGAGGATAGGATAGGATTGAGGATAGGATAGGATAGAGGAAAGGATAGGATAGAGGATCGGATAGGATAGGATAGAGTATAGGATTGGATAGAGGATACGATATTATAGAGGATAGGATAGGATAGAGGATAAGATAGGATAGAGGATAGGATAGGATAGAGGATAGGATAGGATAGGATAGAGGATAGGATAGGATAGAGGATATGATAGGATAGAGGATCGGATAGGGGATTGGATAGGATAGAGGATAGGATAGCGGATAGGATAGGATAGAGTATAGAATAGGATAGAGGATAGGATAGGATAGAGGATAGAATAGGATTGATGATAGGATAGGATAGAGGAAAGGATAGGATAGAGGATCGGATAGGTGATTGGATAGGATAGAGGATAGGATAGGATAGAGGATAGTATAGGATAGAGGATAGGATAGGATAGAGGATAGGATAGGATAGAGGATAGGATAGGATAGAGGATATGATAGGATAGAGGATCGGATAGGGGATTGGATAGGATAGAGGATAGGATAGGATTGAGGATAGTATAGGATAGAGGAAAGGATAGGATAGAGGGTCGGATAGGTGATTGGATAGGATAGAGGATAGGATAGGATAGAGGATAGGATAGGATAGAGGATAGGATATCATAGAGGATAGGATAGGATAGAGGATAGGATAGGGTAGGATAGGATAGAGGATAGGATAGGATACAGGATAGGATAGGATGGAGGATAGGATAGGATAGAGGATAGGATAGGATAGAGGATAGGATAGGATAGAGGATAGGATAGGATAGAGGATACGATAGGATAGAGGATCGGAAAGGATAGAGGATAGGATAGGATAGAGGATAGGATAGGATAGAGGATAGGATAGGATAGAGGATAGGATAGGATAGAGGATAGGATAGGATAGAGGATAGGATAGGATAGGATAGAGGATAGGATAGGATAGAGGATATGATAGGATAGAGGATCGGATAGGGGATTGGATAGGATAGAGGATAGGATAGCGGATAGGATAGGATAGAGTATAGAATAGGATAGAGGATAGGATAGGATAGAGGATAGAATAGGATTGATGATAGGATAGGATAGAGGAAAGGATAGGATAGAGGATCGGATAGGTGATTGGATAGGATAGAGGATAGGATAGGATAGAGGATCGGATAGGATAGGATAGAGTATAGGATTGGATAGAGGATACGATATTATAGAGGATGGGATAGGATAGAGGATAAGATAGGATAGAGGATAGGATAGGATAGAGGATAGGATAGGATAGGATAGAGGATAGGATAGGATAGAGGATATGATAGGATAGAGGATCGGATAGGGGATTGGATAGGATAGAGGATAGGATAGAGGATAGGATAGGATAGAGGATATGATAGGATAGAGGATAGGATAGGATAGAGGATAGGATAGGATAGATGATAGGATAGGATAGAGGATAGGATAGGATAGGATAGAGGATAGGATAGGATAGAGGATAGGATAGGATAGAGGATAGCATAGGATAGAGGATATGATAGGATAGAGGATAGGATAGGATAGAGGATAGGATAGGATAGAGGATAGGATACGATAGAGGATAGGATATTATAGAGGATATAATAGGATAGAGGATAGGATAGGATAGAGGATAGGATACGATAGAGGATAGGATAGGATAGAGGATAGGATAGGGGATTGGATAGGATAGAGGATAGGATCGGATAGAGGATAGGATAGGATTGAGGATAGGATAGGATAGAGGAAAGGATAGGATAGATGATCGGATAGGATAGGATAAAGTATAGGATTGGATAGAGGATACGATATTATAGATGATAGGATAGGATAGAGGATAAGATAGGATAGAGGATAGGATAGGATAGGATAGAGGATAGGATAGGATAGGATAGAGGATAGGATAGGATAGAGGATATGATAGGATAGATGATCGGATAGGGGATTGGATAGGATAGAGGATAGGATAGCGGATAGGATAGGATAGAGTATAGAATAGGATAGAGGATAGGATAGGATAGAGGATAGAATAGGATAAGATAGAGGATAGGATAGGATAGAGGATAGGTTAGGATAGAGGATAGGATAGGATAGAGGATAGGATAGGATAGAGGATAGGATAGGATAGAGGATAGGATAGGATAAGATAGAGGATAGGATAGGATAGAGGATAGGATAGGATAGAGGATAGGATAGGATAGAGGATAGGATAGGATAGAGGATAGGATAGGATAGAGGATAGGATAGGATAGAGGATAGGATAGGATAGAGGATAGGATAGGATAGAGGATAGGATAGGATAGAGGATAGGATAGGATAGAGGATAGGATAGGATAGAGGATAGGATAGGGTAGCATAGGATAGAGGATAGGATAGGATACAGGATAGGATAGGATGGAGGATAGGATAGGATAGAGGATAGGATAGGATAGAGGATAGGATAGGATAGAGGATAGGATAGGATAGAGGATATGATAGGATAGAGGATCGGATAGGATAGAGGATAGGATAGGATAGAGGATAGAATACGATAGAGGATAGGATATTATAGAGGATAGGATAGGATAGAGGATAGGATAGGATAGAGGATAGGATAGGATAGATGATAGGATAGGATAGAGGATAGGATAGGATAGAGGATAGGATAGGATAGAGGATAGGATATGATAGAGGATAGGATAGGATAGAGGATAGGATAGGATAGAGGATAGGATAGGGTAGAGGATAGGATAGGATAGAGGATAGGATAGGAGATTGGATAGGATAGAGGATAGGATAGGATAGGATAGAGGATAGGATAGGATAGAGGATAGGATAGGATAGAGGATAGCATAGGATAGAGGATATGATAGGATAGAGGATAGGATAGGATAGAGGATAGGATAGGATAGAGGATAGGACACGATAGAGGATAGGATATTATAGAGGATAGGATAGGATAGAGGATAGGATAGGATAGAGGATAGGATACGATAGAGGATAGGATAGGATAGAGGATAGGATAGGGGATTGGATAGGATAGAGGATAGGATAGGATAGAGGATAGGATAGGATTGAGGATAGGATAGGATAGAGGATCGGATAGGTGATTGGATAGTATAGAGGATAGGATAGGATAGAGGATAGGATAGGATAGAGGATAGGATAGGATAGAGGATAGGATAGGATAGAGGATAGGATAGGATTTAGGATAGGATAGGATAGAGGATAGGATATTATAGAGGATAGGATAGGATAGAGGATAGGATAGAGGATAGGATAGAGGATAGGATAGGATAGAGGATAGGATAGGACAGAGGATAGGATAGGATAGAGGATAGGATAGGATAGAGGATAGGATAGGATAGAGGATAGGATAGGATAGAGGATAGGATAGGATAGAGGATAGGATAGGATAGATGATAGGATGGGATAGAGGATAGGATAGGATAGAGGATAGGATAGGATAGAGGATAGGATAGAGGATAGGATAGGATAGAGGATAGGATAGGATAGAGGATAGGATAGGATAGGATAGAGGTTAGGTTGGATAGAGTATAGAATAGGATAGAGGATAGGATAGGATAGAGGATAGGATAGGATTGAGGATAGTATAGGATAGAGGAAAGGATAGGATAGAGGATAGGATAGGATAGCGGATAGGATAGGATAGAGGATAGTATAGGATAGAGGATAGGATAGAGGATAGGATAGGATAGAGGATAGGATATTATAGAGGATAGGATAGGATAGAGGATAGGATAGGATAGAGGATGGGATAGGATAGCGGATAGGATAGGATATAGGATTGGATAGGATAGAGGATAGGATACGATAGAGGATAGGATAGGATAGAGGATAGGATAGGGGATTGGATAGGATAGAGGATAGGATAGGATAGAGGATAGGATAGGATTGAGGATAGGATAGGATAGAGGAAAGGATAGTATAGAGGATCGGGTAGGTGATTGGATAGGATAGAGGATAGTATAGGATAGAGGATAGGATAGGATAGAGGATAGGATAGGATAGAGGATAGGATAGGATAGAGGATAGGATAGGATAGAGGATAGGATAGGATAGAGGATATTATAGGATAGAGGATAGGATAGGATAGGATAGAGTATAGGATAGGATAGAGGATACGATATTATAGAGGATAGGATAGGATAGAGGAAACGATAGGGTATTGGATAGGATAGAGCATAGGATAAAGAATAGGATAGGATAGAGAATAGGATAGGGGATTGGATAGCATACGGGATTGGATAGGATAGAGGATAGGATACGATAGACGATAGGATAGGATGGAGGATAGGATAGGGGATTGGATAGGATAGAGGATAGGATAGGATAGAGGATAGGATAGGATAGAGGATACGATATTATAGAGGATTGGATAGGATAGAGGATAGGATCGGATAGAGGATAGGATAGGGGATTGGATAGGATAGATGAAAGGATAGAATAGAGGATAGGATAGGATAGAGGATAGGATATAGGATTGGATAGGTAAGAGGATAGGATATAGGATTGGATAGGTAGGAGGATAGGATACGATAGTGTATAGGATAGATGATAGGATAGGATAGAGGATAGGATAGGATAGAGGATAGGATAGGGGATTGGATAGGATAGAGGAAAGGATAGGATAGAGGATAGGATAGGATTGAGGATAGGATAGGATAGAGGAAATAATAGGATAGAGGATCGGATAGGATAGGATAGAGTATAGGATTGGATAGAGGATACGATATTATAGAGGATAGGATAGGATAGAGGATAAGATAGGATAGAGGATAGGATAGGATAGAGGATAGGATAGGATAGGATAGAGGATAGGATAGGATAGAGGATATGATAGGATAGAGGATCGGATAGGGGATTGGATAGGATAGAGGATAGGATAGCGGATAGGATAGGATAGAGTATAGAATAGGATAGAGGATAGGATAGGATAGAGGATAGAATAGGATTGATGATAGGATAGGATAGAGGAAAGGATAGGATAGAGGATCGGATAGGTGATTGGATAGGATAGAGGATAGGATAGGATAGAGGATAGTATAGGATAGAGGATAGGATAGGATAGAGGATAGGATAGGATAGAGGATAGGATAGGATAGAGGATATGATAGGATACAGGATCGGATAGGGGATTGGATAGGATAGAGGATAGGATAGGATTGAGGATAGTATAGGATAGAGGAAAGGATAGGATAGAGGGTCGGATAGGTGATTGGATAGGATAGAGGATAGGATAGGATAGAGGATAGTATAGGATAGAGGATAGGATATCATAGAGGATAGGATAGGATAGAGGATAGGATAGGGTAGGATAGGATAGAGGATAGGATAGGATACAGGATAGGATAGGATGGAGGATAGGATAGGATAGAGGATAGGATAGAATAGAGGATAGGATAGGATAGAGGATAGGATAGGATAGAGGATACGATAGGATAGAGGATCGGAAAGGATAGAGGATAGGATAGGATAGAGGATAGGATAGGATAGAGGATAGGATAGGATAGAGGATAGGATAGGATAGAGGATAGGATAGGATAGAGGATAGGATAGGATAGGATAGAGGATAGGATAGGATAGAGGATATGATAGGATAGAGGATCGGATAGGGGATTGGATAGGATAGAGGATAGGATAGCGGATAGGATAGGATAGAGTATAGAATAGGATAGAGGATAGGATAGGATAGAGGATAGAATAGGATTGATGATAGGATAGGATAGAGGAAAGGATAGGATAGAGGATCGGATAGGTGATTGGATAGGATAGAGGATAGGATAGGATAGAGGATCGGATAGGATAGGATAGAGTATAGGATTGGATAGAGGATACGATATTATAGAGGATGGGATAGGATAGAGGATAAGATAGGATAGAGGATAGGATAGGATAGAGGATAGGATAGGATAGGATAGAGGATAGGATAGGATAGAGGATATGATAGGATAGAGGATCGGATAGGGGATTGGATAGGATAGAGGATAGGATAGAGGATAGGATAGGATAGAGGATATGATAGGATACAGGATCGGATAGGGGATTGGATAGGATAGAGGATAGGATAGGATTGAGGATAGTATAGGATAGAGGAAAGGATAGGATAGAGGGTCGGATAGGTGATTGGATAGGATAGAGGATAGGATAGGATAGAGGATAGTATAGGATAGAGGATAGGATATCATAGAGGATAGGATAGGATAGAGGATAGGATAGGGTAGGATAGGATAGAGGATAGGATAGGATACAGGATAGGATAGGATGGAGGATAGGATAGGATAGAGGATAGGATAGAATAGAGGATAGGATAGGATAGAGGATAGGATAGGATAGAGGATACGATAGGATAGAGGATCGGAAAGGATAGAGGATAGGATAGGATAGAGGATAGGATAGGATAGAGGATAGGATAGGATAGAGGATAGGATAGGATAGAGGATAGGATAGGATAGAGGATAGGATAGGATAGGATAGAGGATAGGATAGGATAGAGGATATGATAGGATAGAGGATCGGATAGGGGATTGGATAGGATAGAGGATAGGATAGCGGATAGGATAGGATAGAGTATAGAATAGGATAGAGGATAGGATAGGATAGAGGATAGAATAGGATTGATGATAGGATAGGATAGAGGAAAGGATAGGATAGAGGATCGGATAGGTGATTGGATAGGATAGAGGATAGGATAGGATAGAGGATCGGATAGGATAGGATAGAGTATAGGATTGGATAGAGGATACGATATTATAGAGGATGGGATAGGATAGAGGATAAGATAGGATAGAGGATAGGATAGGATAGAGGATAGGATAGGATAGGATAGAGGATAGGATAGGATAGAGGATATGATAGGATAGAGGATCGGATAGGGGATTGGATAGGATAGAGGATAGGATAGAGGATAGGATAGGATAGAGGATATGATAGGATAGAGGATAGGATAGGATAGAGGATAGGATAGGATAGATGATAGGTTAGGATAGAGGATAGGATAGGATAGAGGATAGGATACGATAGAGGATATGATAGGATAGAGGATAGGATAGGATGGAGGATAGGATAGGATAGAGGATAGGATAGGATAGAGGATAGGATAGAGGATAGGATAGGATAGAGGATAGGATAGGATACAGGATAGGATAGGATAGAGGATAGGATAGGATAGAGGATAGAATAGGATAGAGGATAGGATAGGATAGAGGATAGGATAGGATAGAGGATATGATAGGATAGAGGATAGGATAGGATAGAGGATAGGATAGAGGATAGGATAGGATAGAGGATAGGATAGGATAGAGGATAGGATAGGATAGGATAGAGGTTAGGTTGGATAGAGTATAGAATAGGATAGAGGATAGGATAGGATAGAGGATAGGATAGGATTGAGGATAGTATAGGATAGAGGAAAGGATAGGATAGAGGATAGGATAGGATAGCGGATAGGATAGGATAGAGGATAGGATAGGATAGAGGATAGGATAGGATAGAGGATAGGATAGGATAGAGGATAGAATAGGATAGAGGATAGGATAGAGGATAGGATAGGGGATTGGATAGGATAGAGTATAGGATACGATAGAGGATAGGATCCGATAGAGGAAAGTATAGGGGGTTGGATAGGATAGAGGATAGGAGACGATAGAGGATAGGATAGGGGATTGGATAGGATAGAGGATAGGAGACGATAGAGGATAGGATAGGGGATTGTATAGGATAGAGGACAGGAGACGATAGAGGATAGGATAGGTTAGAGGATAGGATAGGATAGAGGATAGGATAGGATAGAGGATAGGATAGGATAGAGGATAGGATAGGATAGAGGATAGGATAGGATTGAGGATAGGATAGAATAGAGGAAAGGATAGGATAGAGGATCGGATAGGTGATTGGATAGGATAGAGGATAGGATAGGATAGAGGATCGGATAGGTGATTGGATAGGATACAGGATAGGATAGGATAGAGGATAGGATAGGATAGGATAGAGGATACGATATTATAGAGGATTGGATAGGATAGAGGATAGGATCGGATAGAGGATAGGATAGGGGATTGGATAGGATAGAGGAAAGGATAGGATAGAGGATAGGATAGGATAGAGGATAGGATATAGGATTGGATAGGTTAGAGGATAGGATACGATAGTGTATAGGATAGATGATAGGATAGGATAGAGGATAGGATAGGATAGAGGATAGGATAGGGGATTGGATAGGATAGAGGAAAGGATAGGATAGAGGATAGGATAGGATTGAGGATACGATAGGATAGAGGAAAGGATAGGATAGAGGATCGGATAGGATAGGATAGAGTATAGGATTGGATAGAGGATACGATATTATAGAGGATAGGATAGGATAGAGGATAAGATAGGATAGAGGATAGGATAGGATAGAGGATAGGATAGGATAGGATAGAGGATAGGATAGGATAGAGGATATGATAGGATAGAGGATCGGATAGGGGATTGGATAGGATAGATCATAGGATAGCGGATACGATAGGATAGAGTATAGAATAGGATAGAGGATAGGATAGGATAGAGGATAGAATAGGATTGATGATAGGATAGGATAGAGGAAAGGATAGGATAGAGGATCGGATAGGTGATTGGATAGGATAGAGGATAGGATAGGATAGAGGATAGTATAGGATAGAGGATAGGATAGGATAGAGGATAGGATAGGATAGAGGATAGGATAGGATAGAGGATATGATAGGATAGAGGATAGGATAGGATAGAGGATAGGATAGGATAGATGATAGGTTAGGATAGAGGATAGGATAGGATAGAGGATAGGATACGATAGAGGATATGATAGGATAGAGGATAGGATAGGATGGAGGATAGGATAGGATAGAGGATAGGATAGGATAGAGGATAGGATAGAGGATAGGATAGGATAGAGGATAGGATAGGATACAGGATAGGATAGGATAGAGGATAGGATAGGATAGAGGATAGAATAGGATAGAGGATAGGATAGGATAGAGGATAGGATAGGATAGAGGATATGATAGGATAGAGGATAGGATAGGATAGAGGATAGGATAGAGGATAGGATAGGATAGAGGATAGGATAGGATAGAGGATAGGATAGGATAGGATAGAGGTTAGGTTGGATAGAGTATAGAATAGGATAGAGGATAGGCTAGGATAGAGGATAGGATAGGATTGAGGATAGTATAGGATAGAGGAAAGGATAGGATAGAGGATAGGATAGGATAGCGGATAGGATAGGATAGAGGATAGGATAGGATAGAGGATAGGATAGGATAGAGGATAGGATAGGATAGAGGATAGAATAGGATAGAGGATAGGATAGAGGATAGGATAGGGGATTGGATAGGATAGAGTATAGGATACGATAGAGGATAGGATCCGATAGAGGAAAGTATAGGGGGTTGGATAGGATAGAGGATAGGAGACGATAGAGGATAGGATAGGGGATTGGATAGGATAGAGGATAGGAGACGATAGAGGATAGGATAGGGGATTGTATAGGATAGAGGACAGGAGACGATAGAGGATAGGATAGGTTAGAGGATAGGATAGGATAGAGGATAGGATAGGATAGAGGATAGGATAGGATAGAGGATAGGATAGGATAGAGGATAGGATAGGATTGAGGATAGGATAGAATAGAGGAAAGGATAGGATAGAGGATAGGATAGAGGATAGGATAGGATAGAGGATAGGATAGGATACAGGATAGCATAGGATAGAGGATAGGATAGGATAGAGGATAGAATAGGATAGAGGATAGGATAGGATAGAGGATAGGATAGGATAGAGGATATGATAGGATAGAGGATAGGATAGGATAGAGGATAGGATAGAGGATAGGATAGGATAGAGGATAGGATAGGATAGAGGATAGGATAGGATAGGATAGAGGTTAGGTTGGATAGAGTATAGAATAGGATAGAGGATAGGATAGGATAGAGGATAGGATAGGATTGAGGATAGTATAGGATAGAGGAAAGGATAGGATAGAGGATAGGATAGGATAGCGGATAGGATAGGATAGAGGATAGGATAGGATAGAGGATAGGATAGGATAGAGGATAGGATAGGATAGAGGATAGAATAGGATAGAGGATAGGATAGAGGATAGGATAGGGGATTGGATAGGATAGAGTATAGGATACGATAGAGGATAGGATCCGATAGAGGAAAGTATAGGGGGTTGGATAGGATAGAGGATAGGAGACGATAGAGGATAGGATAGGGGATTGGATAGGATAGAGGATAGGAGACGATAGAGGATAGGATAGGGGATTGTATAGGATAGAGGACAGGAGACGATAGAGGATAGGATAGGTTAGAGGATAGGATAGGATAGAGGATAGGATAGGATAGAGGATAGGATAGGATAGAGGATAGGATAGGATAGAGGATAGGATAGGATTGAGGATAGGATAGAATAGAGGAAAGGATAGGATAGAGGATCGGATAGGTGATTGGATAGGATAGAGGATAGGATAGGATAGAGGATCGGATAGGTGATTGGATAGGATACAGGATAGGATAGGATAGAGGATAGGATAGGATAGGATAGAGGATACGATATTATAGAGGATTGGATAGGATAGAGGATAGGATCGGATAGAGGATAGGATAGGGGATTGGATAGGATAGAGGAAAGGATAGGATAGAGGATAGGATAGGATAGAGGATAGGATATAGGATTGGATAGGTTAGAGGATAGGATACGATAGTGTATAGGATAGATGATAGGATAGGATAGAGGATAGGATAGGATAGAGGATAGGATAGGGGATTGGATAGGATAGAGGAAAGGATAGGATAGAGGATAGGATAGGATTGAGGATACGATAGGATAGAGGAAAGGATAGGATAGAGGATCGGATAGGATAGGATAGAGTATAGGATTGGATAGAGGATACGATATTATAGAGGATAGGATAGGATAGAGGATAAGATAGGATAGAGGATAGGATAGGATAGAGGATAGGATAGGATAGGATAGAGGATAGGATAGGATAGAGGATATGATAGGATAGAGGATCGGATAGGGGATTGGATAGGATAGATCATAGGATAGCGGATACGATAGGATAGAGTATAGAATAGGATAGAGGATAGGATAGGATAGAGGATAGAATAGGATTGATGATAGGATAGGATAGAGGAAAGGATAGGATAGAGGATCGGATAGGTGATTGGATAGGATAGAGGATAGGATAGGATAGAGGATAGTATAGGATAGAGGATAGGATAGGATAGAGGATAGGATAGGATAGAGGATAGGATAGGATAGAGGATATGATAGGATAGAGGATCGGATAGGGGATTGGATAGGATAGAGGATAGGATAGGATTGAGGATAGTATAGGGTAGAGGAAAGGATAGGATAGAGGATCGGATAGGTGATTGGATAGGATAGAGGATAGGATAGGATAGAGGATAGGATTGGATAGAGGATATGATAGGATAGAGGATCGGATAGGATAGAGGATAGGATAGGATAGAGGATACGATAGGATAGAGGATAGGATAGGATAGAGGATAGGATATAGGATTGGATAGGATAGAGGATAGGATGCGATAGTGGATAGGATAGATGATAGGATAGGATAGAAGATAGGATAGGATAGAGGATAGGATAGGATAGAGGATAGGATAGAGGATAGGATAGTGGATTGTATAGGATAGAGGATAGGATAGGATAGAGGATAGGATACGATAGAGGATAGGATATTATAGAGGATAGGATAGGATAGAGGATAGGATAGGATAGAGGATAGGATAGGATAGAGGATAGGATAGGGTAGAGGATAGGATAGAGGATAGGATAGAGGATAGGATAGAGGATAGGATAGAGGATAGGATAGGATAGAGGATAGAATAGGATAGAGGATAGGACAAGATTGAGGATAGGATAGGATAGAGGATAGGATATTATAGAGGATAGGATAGGATAGAGGATAAGATAGGATAGAGGATAGGATAGGATAGAGGATAGGATAGGATAGGATAGAGGATAGGATAGGATAGAGGATAGGATAGGTTAGACGATAGGATAGGATAGAGGAGATGATAGGATAGAGGATAGGATAGGATAGGATAGAGGATAGGATAGGGTAGAGGATAGGATAGGATAGAGGATAGGATAGGTGATTGGATAGGATAGAGGATAGGATAGGATAGAGGATAGGATAGGATGGAGGATAGGATAGGATAGAGGATAGGATAGGATAGAGGATAGGATAGGGTAGGATAGGATAGAGGATAGGATAGGATACAGGATAGGATAGGATGGAGGATAGGATAGGATAGAGGATAGGATAGGATAGAGGATAGGATAGGATAGAGGATATGATAGGATAGAGGATCGGATAGGATAGAGGATAGGATAGGATAGAGGATAGAATACGATAGAGGATAGGATATTATAGAGGATAGGATAGGATAGAGGATAGGGTAGGATAGAGGATAGGATAGGATAGAGGATAGGATAGGATAGAGGATAGGATAGGATTGAGGATAGGATAGAATAGAGGAAAGGATAGGATAGAGGATAGGATAGAGGATAGGATAGGATAGAGGATAGGATAGGATACAGGATAGCATAGGATAGAGGATAGGATAGGATAGAGGATAGAATAGGATAGAGGATAGGATAGGATAGAGGATAGGATAGGATAGAGGATATGATAGGATAGAGGATAGGATAGGATAGAGGATAGGATAGAGGATAGGATAGGATAGAGGATAGGATAGGATAGAGGATAGGATAGGATAGGATAGAGGTTAGGTTGGATAGAGTATAGAATAGGATAGAGGATAGGATAGGATAGAGGATAGGATAGGATTGAGGATAGTATAGGATAGAGGAAAGGATAGGATAGAGGATAGGATAGGATAGCGGATAGGATAGGATAGAGGATAGGATAGGATAGAGGATAGGATAGGATAGAGGATAGGATAGGATAGAGGATAGAATAGGATAGAGGATAGGATAGAGGATAGGATAGGGGATTGGATAGGATAGAGTATAGGATACGATAGAGGATAGGATCCGATAGAGGAAAGTATAGGGGGTTGGATAGGATAGAGGATAGGAGACGATAGAGGATAGGATAGGGGATTGGATAGGATAGAGGATAGGAGACGATAGAGGATAGGATAGGGGATTGTATAGGATAGAGGACAGGAGACGATAGAGGATAGGATAGGTTAGAGGATAGGATAGGATAGAGGATAGGATAGGATAGAGGATAGGATAGGATAGAGGATAGGATAGGATAGAGGATAGGATAGGATTGAGGATAGGATAGAATAGAGGAAAGGATAGGATAGAGGATCGGATAGGTGATTGGATAGGATAGAGGATAGGATAGGATAGAGGATCGGATAGGTGATTGGATAGGATACAGGATAGGATAGGATAGAGGATAGGATAGGATAGGATAGAGGATACGATATTATAGAGGATTGGATAGGATAGAGGATAGGATCGGATAGAGGATAGGATAGGGGATTGGATAGGATAGAGGAAAGGATAGGATAGAGGATAGGATAGGATAGAGGATAGGATATAGGATTGGATAGGTTAGAGGATAGGATACGATAGTGTATAGGATAGATGATAGGATAGGATAGAGGATAGGATAGGATAGAGGATAGGATAGGGGATTGGATAGGATAGAGGAAAGGATAGGATAGAGGATAGGATAGGATTGAGGATACGATAGGATAGAGGAAAGGATAGGATAGAGGATCGGATAGGATAGGATAGAGTATAGGATTGGATAGAGGATACGATATTATAGAGGATAGGATAGGATAGAGGATAAGATAGGATAGAGGATAGGATAGGATAGAGGATAGGATAGGATAGGATAGAGGATAGGATAGGATAGAGGATATGATAGGATAGAGGATCGGATAGGGGATTGGATAGGATAGATCATAGGATAGCGGATACGATAGGATAGAGTATAGAATAGGATAGAGGATAGGATAGGATAGAGGATAGAATAGGATTGATGATAGGATAGGATAGAGGAAAGGATAGGATAGAGGATCGGATAGGTGATTGGATAGGATAGAGGATAGGATAGGATAGAGGATAGTATAGGATAGAGGATAGGATAGGATAGAGGATAGGATAGGATAGAGGATAGGATAGGATAGAGGATATGATAGGATAGAGGATCGGATAGGGGATTGGATAGGATAGAGGATAGGATAGGATTGAGGATAGTATAGGATAGAGGAAAGGATAGGATAGAGGATCGGATAGGTGATTGGATAGGATAGAGGATAGGATAGGATAGAGGATAGGATTGGATAGAGGATATGATAGGATAGAGGATCGGATAGGATAGAGGATAGGATAGGATAGAGGATACGATAGGATAGAGGATAGGATAGGATAGAGGATAGGATATAGGATTGGATAGGATAGAGGATAGGATGCGATAGTGGATAGGATAGATGATAGGATAGGATAGAAGATAGGATAGGATAGAGGATAGGATAGGATAGAGGATAGGATAGAGGATAGGATAGTGGATTGTATAGGATAGAGGATAGGATAGGATAGAGGATAGGATACGATAGAGGATAGGATATTATAGAGGATAGGATAGGATAGAGGATAGGATAGGATAGAGGATAGGATAGGATAGAGGATAGGATAGGATAGAGGATAGGATAGGGTAGAGGATAGGATAGAGGATAGGATAGAGGATAGGATAGAGGATAGGATAGAGGATAGGATAGGATAGAGGATAGAATAGGATAGAGGATAGGACAAGATTGAGGATAGGATAGGATAGAGGATAGGATATTATAGAGGATAGGATAGGATAGAGGATAAGATAGGATAGAGGATAGGATAGGATAGAGGATAGGATAGGATAGGATAGAGGATAGGATAGGATAGAGGATAGGATAGGTTAGACGATAGGATAGGATAGAGGATAGGATAGGATAGAGGATAGGATAGGATAGAGGATAGGATAGGATAGAGGATAGGATAGAGGATAGGATAGAGGATAGGATAGAGGATAGGATAGAGGATAGGATAGGATAGAGGATAGAATAGGATAGAGGATAGGACAAGATTGAGGATAGGATAGGATAGAGGATAGGATATTATAGAGGATAGGATAGGATAGAGGATAAGATAGGATAGAGGATAGGATAGGATAGAGGATAGGATAGGATAGAGGAAAGGATAGGATAGAGGATCGGATAGGATAGGATAGAGTATAGGATTGGATAGAGGATACGATATTATAGAGGATAGGATAGGATAGAGGATAAGATAGGATAGAGGATAGGATAGGATAGAGGATATGATAGGATAGAGGATCGGATAGGGGATTGGATAGGATAGAGGATAGGATAGCGGATAGGATAGGATAGAGTATAGAATAGGATAGAGGATAGGATAGGATAGAGGATAGAATAGGATTGATGATAGGATAGGATAGAGGAAAGGATAGGATAGAGGATCGGATAGGTGATTGGATAGGATAGAGGATAGGATAGGATAGAGGATAGGATAGGATAGAGGATAGGATAGGATAGAGGATAGGATAGGATAGAGGATAGGATAGGATAGAGGATAGGATAGGATAGAGGATAGGATAGGATAGAGGAGATGATAGGATAGAGGATAGGATAGGATAGGATAGAGGATAGGATAGGGTAGAGGATAGGATAGGATAGAGGATAGGATAGGTGATTGGATAGGATAGAGGATAGGATAGGATAGAGGATAGGATAGGATGGAGGATAGGATAGGATAGAGGATAGGATAGGATAGAGGATAGGATAGGGTAGGATAGGATAGAGGATAGGATAGGATACAGGATAGGATAGGATGGAGGATAGGATAGGATAGAGGATAGGATAGGATAGAGGATAGGATAGGATAGAGGATATGATAGGATAGAGGATCGGATAGGATAGAGGATAGGATAGGATAGAGGATAGAATACGATAGAGGATAGGATATTATAGAGGATAGGATAGGATAGAGGATAGGGTAGGATAGAGGATAGGATAGGATAGAGGATAGGATAGGATAGAGGATAGGATAGGATAGAGGATAGGATAGGATAGAGGATAGGATAGGATAGAGGATAGGATAGAGGATAGGATAGGATAGAGGATAGGATATAGGATTGGATAGGATAGAGGATAGAATAGGATAGAGGATAGGACAAGATTGAGGATAGGATAGGATAGAGGATAGGATATTATAGAGGATAGGATAGGATAGAGGATAAGATAGGATAGAGGATAGGATAGGATAGAGGATAGGATAGGATAGGATAGAGGATAGGATAGGATAGAGGATAGGATAGGTTAGACGATAGGATAGGATAGAGGATAGGATAGGATAGAGGATAGGATAGGATAGAGGATAGGATAGGATAGAGGATAGGATAGAGGATAGGATAGAGGATAGGATAGAGGATAGGATAGGATACAGGATAGGATAGGATGGAGGATAGGATAGGATAGAGGATAGGATAGGATAGAGGATAGGATAGGATAGAGGATATGATAGGATAGAGGATCGGATAGGATAGAGGATAGGATAGGATAGAGGATAGAATACGATAGAGGATAGGATATTATAGAGGATAGGATAGGATAGAGGATAGGATAGGATAGAGGATAGGATAGGATAGAGGATAGGATACGATAGTGGATAGGATAGATGATAGGATAGGATAGAGGATAGGATAGGGTAGAGGATAGGATAGGATAGAGGATAGGATAGGAGATTGGATAGGATAGAGGATAGGATAGGATAGGATAGAGGATAGGATAGGATAGAGGATAGGATAGGATAGAGGATAGCATAGGATAGAGGATATGATAGGATAGAGGATAGGATAGGATAGAGGATAGGATAGGATAGAGGATAGGATACGATAGAGGATAGGATATTATAGAGGATAGGATGTGATAGAGGATAGGATAGGATAGAGGATAGGATACGATAGAGGATAGGATAGGATAGAGGATAGGATAGGGGATTGGATAGGATAGAGGATAGGATCGGATAGAGGATAGGATAGGGGATTGGATAGGATAGAGGAAAGGATAGGATAGAGGATAGGATAGGATAGAGGATAGGATATAGGATTGGATAGGTTAGAGGATAGGATACGATAGTGTATAGGATAGATGATAGGATAGGATAGAGGATAGGATAGGGGATTGGATAGGATAGAGGAAAGGATAGGATAGAGGATAGGATAGGGGATTGGATAGGATAGAGGAAAGGATAGGATAGAGGATAGGATAGGATAGAGGATAGGATATAGGATTGGATAGGTTAGAGGATAGGATACGATAGTGTATAGGATAGAGGATAGGATAGGATAGAGGATAGAATAGGATTGATGATAGGATAGGATAGAGGAAAGGATAGGATAGAGGATCGGATAGGTGATTGGATAGGATAGAGGAGAGGATAGGATAGAGGATAGGATAGGATAGAGGATAGGATAGGATAGAGGATAGGATAGGATAGAGGATAGGATAGGATAGAGGATAGGATAGGATAGAGGAGATGATAGGATAGAGGATAGGATAGGATAGGATAGAGGATAGGATAGGGTAGAGGATAGGATAGGATAGAGGATAGGATAGGTGATTGGATAGGATAGAGGATAGGATAGGATAGAGGATAGGATAGGATGGAGGATAGGATAGGATAGAGGATAGGATAGGATAGAGGATAGGATAGGGTAGGATAGGATAGAGGATAGGATAGGATACAGGATAGGATAGGATGGAGGATAGGATAGGATAGAGGATAGGATAGGATAGAGGATAGGATAGGATAGAGGATATGATAGGATAGAGGATCGGATAGGATAGAGGATAGGATAGGATAGAGGATAGAATACGATAGAGGATAGGATATTATAGAGGATAGGATAGGATAGAGGATAGGGTAGGATAGAGGATAGGATAGGATAGAGGATAGGATAGGATAGAGGATAGGATAGGATAGAGGATAGGATAGGATAGAGGATAGGATAGAGGATAGGATAGGATAGAGGATAGGATATAGGATTGGATAGGATAGAGGATAGAATAGGATAGAGGATAGGACAAGATTGAGGATAGGATAGGATAGAGGATAGGATATTATAGAGGATAGGATAGGATAGAGGATAAGATAGGATAGAGGATAGGATAGGATAGAGGATAGGATAGGATAGGATAGAGGATAGGATAGGATAGAGGATAGGATAGGTTAGACGATAGGATAGGATAGAGGATAGGATAGGATAGAGGATAGGATAGGATAGAGGATAGGATAGGATAGAGGATAGGATAGAGGATAGGATAGAGGATAGGATAGAGGATAGGATAGAGGATAGGATAGGATAGAGGATAGAATAGGATAGAGGATAGGACAAGATTGAGGATAGGATAGGATAGAGGATAGGATATTATAGAGGATAGGATAGGATAGAGGATAAGATAGGATAGAGGATAGGATAGGATAGAGGATAGGATAGGATAGAGGAAAGGATAGGATAGAGGATCGGATAGGATAGGATAGAGTATAGGATTGGATAGAGGATACGATATTATAGAGGATAGGATAGGATAGAGGATAAGATAGGATAGAGGATAGGATAGGATAGAGGATAGGATAGGATAGGATAGAGGATAGGATAGGATAGAGGATATGATAGGATAGAGGATCGGATAGGGGATTGGATCTGATAGAGGATAGGATAGCGGATAGGATAGGATAGAGTATAGAATAGGATAGAGGATAGGATAGGATAGAGGATAGAATAGGATTGATGATAGGATAGGATAGAGGAAAGGATAGGATAGAGGATCGGATAGGTGATTGGATAGGATAGAGGATAGGATAGGATAGAGGATAGGATAGGATAGAGGATAGGATAGGATAGAGGATAGGATAGGATAGAGGATAGGATAGGATAGAGGATAGGATAGGATAGAGGATAGGATAGGATAGAGGAGATGATAGGATAGAGGATAGGATATTATAGGATAGAGGATAGGATAGGGTAGAGGATAGGATAGGATAGAGGATAGGATAGGTGATTGGATAGGATAGAGGATAGGATAGGATAGAGGATAGGATAGGATGGAGGATAGGATAGGATAGAGGATAGGATAGGATAGAGGATAGTATAGGGTAGGATAGGATAGAGGATAGTATAGGGTAGGATAGGATAGAGGATAGGATAGGATACAGGATAGGATAGGATGGAGGATAGGATAGGATAGAGGATAGGATAGGATAGAGGATAGGATAGGATAGAGGATATGATAGGATAGAGGATCGGATAGGATAGAGGATAGGATAGGATAGAGGATAGAATACGATAGAGGATAGGATATTATAGAGGATAGGATAGGATAGAGGATAGGATAGGATAGAGGATAGGATAGGATAGAGGATAGGATACGATAGTGGATAGGATAGATGATAGGATAGGATAGAGGATAGGATAGGGTAGAGGATAGGATAGGATAGAGGATAGGATAGGAGATTGGATAGGATAGAGGATAGGATAGGATAGGATAGAGGATAGGATAGGATAGAGGATAGGATAGGATAGAGGATAGCATAGGATAGAGGATATGATAGGATAGAGGATAGGATAGGATAGAGGATAGGATAGGATAGAGGATAGGATACGATAGAGGATAGGATATTATAGAGGATAGGATGTGATAGAGGATAGGATAGGATAGAGGATAGGATACGATAGAGGATAGGATAGGATAGAGGATAGGATAGGGGATTGGATAGGATAGAGGATAGGATCGGATAGAGGATAGGATAGGGGATTGGATAGGATAGAGGAAAGGATAGGATAGAGGATAGGATAGGATAGAGGATAGGATATAGGATTGGATAGGTTAGAGGATAGGATACGATAGTGTATAGGATAGATGATAGGATAGGATAGAGGATAGGATAGGGGATTGGATAGGATAGAGGAAAGGATAGGATAGAGGATAGGATAGGATTGAGGACAGGATAGGATAGAGGAAAGGATAGGATAGAGGATCGGATAGGATAGGATAGAGTATAGGATTGGATAGAGGATACGATATTATAGAGGATAGGATAGGATAGAGAATAAGATAGGATAGAGGATAGGATAGGATAGAGGATAGGATAGGATAGGATAGAGGATAGGATAGGATAGAGGATAGCATAGGATAGAGGATATGATAGGATAGAGGATAGGATAGGATAGAGGATAGGATAGGATAGAGGATAGGATACGATAGAGGATAGGATATTATAGAGGATAGGACGTGATAGAGGATAGGATAGGATAGAGGATAGGATAGGATAGAGGATAGGATAGGGGATTGGATAGGATAGAGGATAGGATCGGATAGAGGATAGGATAGGGGATTGGATAGGATAGAGGAAAGGATAGGATAGAGGATAGGATAGGATAGAGGATAGGATATAGGATTGGATAGGTTAGAGGATAGGATACGATAGTGTATAGGATAGATGATAGGATAGGATAGAGGATAGGATAGGGGATTGGATAGGATAGAGGAAAGGATAGGATAGAGGATAGGATAGGATAGGATAGAGGATAGGATAGGATAGAGGATATGATAGGATAGAGGATCGGATAGGGGATTGGATAGGATAGAGGATAGGATAGAGTATAGAATAGGATAGAGGATAGGATAGGATAGAGGATAGAATAGGATTGATGATAGGATAGGATAGAGGAAAGGATAGGATAGAGGATCGGATAGGTGATTGGATAGGATAGAGGATAGGATAGGATAGAGGAGATGATAGGATAGAGGATAGGATAGGATAGGATAGAGGATAGGATAGGGTAGAGGATAGGATAGGATAGAGGATAGGATAGGTGATTGGATAGGATAGAGGATAGGATAGGATAGAGGATAGGATAGGATGGAGGATAGGATAGGATAGAGGATAGGATAGGATAGAGGATAGGATAGGGTAGGATAGGATAGAGGATAGGATAGGATACAGGATAGGATAGGAAGGAGGATAGGATAGGATAGAGGGTAGGATAGGATAGAGGATAGGATAGGATAGAGGATAGGATAGGATAGAGGATATGATAGGATAGAGGATCGGATAGGATAGAGGATAGGATAGGATAGAGGATAGAATACGATAGAGGATAGGATAGGGTAGAGGATAGGATAGGATAGAGGATAGGATAGGAGATTGGATAGGATAGAGGATAGGATAGGATAGGATAGAGGATAGGATAGGATAGAGGATAGCATGGGATAGAGGATATGATAGGATAGAGGATAGGATAGGATAGAGGATAGGATAGGATAGAGGATAGGATACGATAGAGGATAGGATATTATAGAGGATAGGATAGGATAGAGGATAGGATAGGATAGAGGATAGGATACGATAGAGGATAGGATAGGATAGAGGATAGGATAGGGGATTGGATAGGATAGAGGATAGGATAGGATAGAGGATAGGATACGATAGAGGATAGGATATTATAGAGGATAGGATAGGATAGAGGATAGGATAGGATAGAGGATAGGATACGATAGAGGATAGGATAGGATAGAGGATAGGATAGGGGATTGGATAGGATAGAGGATAGGATCGGATAGAGGATAGGATAGGGGATTTGATAGGATGGAGGAAAGGATAGGATAGAGGATAGGATAGGATATAGGATAGGATATAGGATTGGATAGGTTAGAGGATAGGATACGATAGTGTATAGGATAGATGATAGGATAGGATAGAGGATAGGATAGGGGATTGGATAGGATAGAGGAAAGGATAGGATAGAGGATAGGATAGGATTGAGGATAGGATAGGATAGAGGAAAGGATAGGATAGAGGATCGGGTAGGATAGGATAGAGTATAGGATTGGATAGAGGATACGATATTATAGAGGATAGGATAGGATAGAGGATAAGATAGGATAGAGGATAGGATAGGATAGAGGATAGGATAGGATAGGATAGAGGATAGGATAGGATAGAGGATATGATAGGATAGATGATCGGATAGGGGATTGGATAGGATAGAGGATAGGATAGCGGATAGGATAGGATAGAGTATAGAATAGGATAGAGGATAGGATAGGATAGAGGATAGAATAGGATTGATGATAGGATAGGATAGAGGAAAGGATAGGATAGAGGATCGGATAGGTGATTGGATAGGATAGAGGATAGGATAGGATAGAGGATAGTATAGGATAGAGGATAGGATAGGATAGAGGATAGGATAGGATAAGATAGAGGATAGGATAGGATAGAGGATAGGATAGGATAGAGGATAGGATAGGATAGAGGATAGGATAGGATAGAGGATAGGATAGGATAGAGGATAGGATAGGATAGAGGATAGGATAGGATAGAGGATAGGATAGGATAGAGGATAGGATACGATAGAGGATAGGATAGGATAGAGGATAGGATAGGGTAGGATAGGATAGAGGATAGGATAGGATACAGGATAGGATAGGATGGAGGATAGGATAGGATAGAGGATAGGATAGGATAGAGGATAGGATAGGATAGAGGATAGGATAGGATAGAGGATATGATAGGATAGAGGATCGGATAGGATAGAGGATAGGATAGGATAGAGGATAGAATACGATAGAGGATAGGATATTATAGAGGATAGGATAGGATAGAGGATAGGATAGGAGAGAGGATAGGATAGGATAGAGGATAGGATAGGATAGAGGATAGGATAGGATAGAGGATAGGATAGGATAGAGGATAGGATAGGATAGAGGATAGGATAGGATAGAGGATAGGATAGGATAGAGGATAGGATATAGGATTGGATAGGATATAGGATAGGATACGATAGTGGATAGGATAGATGATAGGATAGGATAGAAGATAGGATAGGATAGAGGATAGGATAGGATAGAGGATAGGATAGAGGATAGGATAGTGGATTGTATAGGATAGAGGATAGGATAGGATAGAGGATAGGATACGATAGAGGATAGGATAGGATAGAGGATAGGATAGGATAGAGGATAGGATAGGATCGAGGATAGGATAGGGTAGAGGATAGGATAGGATAGAGGATAGGATAGGAGATTGGATAGGATAGAGGATAGGATAGGATAGGATAGAGGATAGGATAGGATAGAGGATAGGATAGGATAGAGGATAGGATAGGATAGAGGATAGGATAGGATAGAGGATAGCATAGGATAGAGGATATGATATTATAGAGGATAGGATAGGATAGAGGATAGGATAGGATAGAGGATAGGATACGATAGAGGATAGGATAGGATAGAGGATAGGATAGGGGATTGGATAGGATAGAGGATAGGATAGGATAGAGGATAGGATAGGATTGAGGATAGGATAGGATAGAGGATCGGATAGGTGATTGGATAGTATAGAGGATAGGATAGGATAGAGGATAGGATAGGATAGAGGATAGGATAGGATAGAGGATAGGATAGGATAGAGGATAGGATAGGATTGAGGATAGGATAGGATAGAGGATAGGATATTATAGAGGATAGGATAGGATAGAGGATAGGATAGAGGATAGGATAGGATAGAGGATAGGATAGGACAGAGGATAGGATAGGATAGAGGATAGGATAGGATAGAGGATAGGATAGGATAGAGGATAGGATAGGATAGAGGATAGGATAGGATAGAGGATAGGATAGGATAGAGGATAGGATGGGATAGAGGATAGGATAGGATAGAGGATAGGATAGGATAGAGGATAGGATAGAGGATAGGATAGGATAGAGGATAGGATAGGATAGGATAGAGGTTAGGTTGGATAGAGTATAGAATAGGATAGAGGATAGGATAGGATAGAGGATAGGATAGGATTGAGGATAGTATAGGATAGAGGAAAGGATAGGATAGAGGATACGATATTATAGAGGATAGGATAGGATAGAGGATAAGATAGGATAGAGGATAGGATAGGATAGAGGATAGGATAGGATAGGATAGAGGATAGGATAGGATAGAGGATATGATAGGATAGAGGATCGGATAGGGGATTGGATAGGATAGAGGATAGGATAGCGGATAGGATAGGATAGAGTATAGAATAGGATAGAGGATAGGATAGGATAGAGGATAGAATAGGATTGATGATAGGATAGGATAGAGGAAAGGATAGGATAGAGGATCGGATAGGTGATTGGATAGGATAGAGGATAGGATAGGATAGAGGATAGTATAGGATAGAGGATAGGATAGGATAGAGGATAGGATAGGATAGAGGATAGGATAGGATAGAGGATATGATAGGATAGAGGATCGGATAGGGGATTGGATAGGATAGAGGATAGGATAGGATAGAGGATAGGATAGGATAGAGGATAGGATAGGATAGAGGATAGGATACGATAGAGGATAGGATAGGATAGAGGATAGGATAGGGTAGGATAGGATAGAGGATAGGATAGGATACAGGATAGGATAGGATGGAGGATAGGATAGGATAGAGGATAGGATAGGATAGAGGATAGGATAGGATAGAGGATAGGATAGGATAGAGGATATGATAGGATAGAGGATCGGATAGGATAGAGGATAGGATAGGATAGAGGATAGAATACGATAGAGGATAGGATATTATAGAGGATAGGATAGGATAGAGGATAGGATAGGAGAGAGGATAGGATAGGATAGAGGATAGGATAGGATAGAGGATAGGATAGGATAGAGGATAGGATAGGATAGAGGATAGGATAGGATAGAGGATAGGATAGGATAGAGGATAGGATAGGATAGAGGATAGGATATGGGATTGGATAGGATAGAGGATAGGATACGATAGTGGATAGGATAGATGATAGGATAGGATAGAAGATAGGATAGGATAGAGGATAGGATAGGATAGAGGATAGGATAGAGGATAGGATAGTGGATTGTATAGGATAGAGGATAGGATAGGATAGAGGATAGGATAGGATAGAGGATAGGATAGGATAGAGGATAGGATAGGATAGAGGATAGGATAGGATCGAGGATAGGATAGGGTAGAGGATAGGATAGGATAGAGGATAGGATAGGAGATTGGATAGGATAGAGGATAGGATAGGATAGGATAGAGGATAGGATAGGATAGAGGATAGGATAGGATAGAGGATAGGATAGGATAGAGGATAGCATAGGATAGAGGATATGATAGGATAGAGGATAGGATAGGATAGAGGATAGGATAGGATAGAGGATAGGATACGATAGAGGACAGGATATTATAGAGGATAGGATAGGATAGAGGATAGGATAGGATAGAGGATAGGATACGATAGAGGATAGGATAGGATAGAGGATAGGATAGGGGATTGGATAGGATAGAGGATAGGATAGGATAGAGGATAGGATAGGATTGAGGATAGGATAGGATAGAGGATCGGATAGGTGATTGGATAGTATAGAGGATAGGATAGGATAGAGGATAGGATAGGATAGAGGATAGGATAGGATAGAGGATAGGATAGGATAGAGGATAGGATAGGATTGAGGATAGGATAGGATAGAGGATAGGATATTATAGAGGATAGGATAGGATAGAGGATAGGATAGAGGATAGGATAGGATAGAGGATAGGATAGGACAGAGGATAGGATAGGATAGAGGATAGGATAGGATAGAGGATAGGATAGGATAGAGGATAGGATAGGATAGAGGATAGGATAGGATAGAGGATAGGATGGGATAGAGGATAGGATAGGATAGAGGATAGGATAGGATAGAGGATAGGATAGAGTATAGGATAGGATAGAGGATAGGATAGGATAGGATAGAGGTTAGGTTGGATAGAATATAGAATAGGATAGAGGATAGGATAGGATAGAGGATAGGATAGGATTGAGGATAGTATAGGATAGAGGAAAGGATAGGATAGAGGATCGGATAGGTGATTGGATAGGATAGAGGATAGGATAGGATAGAGGATAGTATAGGATAGAGGATAGGATAGGATAGAGGATAGGATAGGATAAGATAGAGGATAGGATAGGATAGAGGATAGGATAGGATAGAGGATAGGATAGGATAGAGGATAGGATAGGATAGAGGATAGGATAGGATAGAGGATAGGATAGGATAGAGGATAGGATAGGATAGAGGATAGGATAGGATAGAGGATAGGATACGATAGAGGATAGGATAGGATAGAGGATAGGATAGGGTAGGATAGGATAGAGGATAGGATAGGATACAGGATAGGATAGGATGGAGGATAGGATAGGATAGAGGATAGGATAGGATAGAGGATAGGATAGGATAGAGGATAGGATAGGATAGAGGATATGATAGGATAGAGGATCGGATAGGATAGAGGATAGGATAGGATAGAGGATAGAATACGATAGAGGATAGGATATTATAGAGGATAGGATAGGATAGAGGATAGGATAGGAGAGAGGATAGGATAGGATAGAGGATAGGATAGGATAGAGGATAGGATAGGATAGAGGATAGGATAGGATAGAGGATAGGATAGGATAGAGGATAGGATAGGATAGAGGATAGGATAGGATAGAGGATAGGATATAGGATTGGATAGGATAGAGGATAGGATACGATAGTGGATAGGATAGATGATAGGATAGGATAGAAGATAGGATAGGATAGAGGATAGGATAGGATAGAGGATAGGATAGAGGATAGGATAGTGGATTGTATAGGATAGAGGATAGGATAGGATAGAGGATAGGATAGGATAGAGGATAGGATAGGATAGAGGATAGGATAGGATAGAGGATAGGATAGGATCGAGGATAGGATAGGGTAGAGGATAGGATAGGATAGAGGATAGGATAGGAGATTGGATAGGATAGAGGATAGGATAGGATAGGATAGAGGATAGGATAGGATAGAGGATAGGATAGGATAGAGGATAGGATAGGATAGAGGATAGCATAGGATAGAGGATATGATAGGATAGAGGATAGGATAGGATAGAGGATAGGATAGGATAGAGGATAGGATACGATAGAGGATAGGATATTATAGAGGATAGGATAGGATAGAGGATAGGATAGGATAGAGGATAGGATACGATAGAGGATAGGATAGGATAGAGGATAGGATAGGGGATTGGATAGGATAGAGGATAGGATAGGATAGAGGATAGGATAGGATTGAGGATAGGATAGGATAGAGGATCGGATAGGTGATTGGATAGTATAGAGGATAGGATAGGATAGAGGATAGGATAGGATAGAGGATAGGATAGGATAGAGGATAGGATAGGATAGAGGATAGGATAGGATAGAGGATAGGATAGGATTGAGGATAGGATAGGATAGAGGATAGGATATTATAGAGGATAGGATAGGATAGAGGATAGGATAGAGGATAGGATAGGATAGAGGATAGGATAGGACAGAGGATAGGATAGGATAGAGGATAGGATAGGATAGAGGATAGGATAGGATAGAGGATAGGATAGGATAGAGGATAGGATAGGATAGAGGATAGGATAGGATAGAGGATAGGATGGGATAGAGGATAGGATAGGATAGAGGATAGGATAGGATAGAGGATAGGATAGAGGATAGGATAGGATAGAGGATAGGATAGGATAGGATAGAGGTTAGGTTGGATAGAGTATAGAATAGGATAGAGGATAGGATAGGATAGAGGATAGGATAGGATTGAGGATAGTATAGGATAGAGGAAAGGATAGGATAGAGGATAGGATAGGATAGCGGATAGGATAGGATAGAGGATAGTATAGGATAGAGGATAGGATAGGATAGAGGATAGCATAGGATAGAGGATATGATAGGATAGAGGATAGGATAGGATAGAGGATAGGATAGGATAGAGGATAGGATACGATAGAGGATAGGATATTATAGAGGATAGGATAGGATAGAGGATAGGATAGGATAGAGGATAGGATACGATAGAGGATAGGATAGGATAGAGGATAGGATAGGGGATTGGATAGGATAGAGGATAGGATAGGGGATTGGATAGGATAGAGGATAGGATCGGATAGAGGAAAGGATAGGATAGAGGATAGGATAGGATAGAGGATAGGATATAGGATTGGATAGGTTAGAGGATAGGATACGATAGTGTATAGGATAGATGATAGGATAGGATAGAGGATAGGATAGGATAGAGGATAGGATAGGGGATTGGATAGGATAGAGGAAAGGATAGGATAGAGGATAGGATAGGATTGAGGATAGGATAGGATAGAGGAAAGGATAGGATAGAGGATCGGATAGGATAGGATAGAGGATAGGATCGGATAGAGGATAGGATAGGGGATTTGATAGGATGGAGGAAAGGATAGGATAGAGGATAGGATAGGATATAGGATAGGATATAGGATTGGATAGGTTAGAGGATAGGATACGATAGTGTATAGGATAGATGATAGGATGGGATAGAGGATAGGATAGGGGATTGGATAGGATAGAGGAAAGGATAGGATAGAGGATAGGATAGGATTGAGGATAGGATAGGATAGAGGAAAGGATAGGATAGAGGATCGGGTAGGATAGGATAGAGTATAGGATTGGATAGAGGATACGATATTATAGAGGATAGGATAGGATAGAGGATAAGATAGGATAGAGGATAGGATAGGATAGAGGATAGGATAGGATAGGATAGAGGATAGGATAGGATAGAGGATATGATAGGATAGATGATCGGATAGGGGATTGGATAGGATAGAGGATAGGATAGCGGATAGGATAGGATAGAGTATAGAATAGGATAGAGGATAGGATAGGATAGAGGATAGAATAGGATTGATGATAGGATAGGATAGAGGAAAGGATAGGATAGAGGATCGGATAGGTGATTGGATAGGATAGAGGATAGGATAGGATAGAGGATAGAATAGGATAGAGGATAGGATAGGATAGGATAGAGTATAGGATTGGATAGAGGATACGATATTATAGAGGATAGGATAGGATAGAGGATAAGATAGGATAGAGGATAGGATAGGATAGAGGATAGGATAGGATAGGATAGAGGATAGGATAGGATAGAGGATATGATAGGATAGAGGATCGGATAGGGGATTGGATAGGATAGAGGATAGGATAGCGGATAGGATAGGATAGAGTATAGAATAGGATAGAGGATAGGATAGGATAGAGGATAGAATAGGATTGATGATAGGATAGGATAGAGGAAAGGATAGGATAGAGGATCGGATAGGTGATTGGATAGGATAGAGGATAGGATAGGATAGAGGATAGTATAGGATAGAGGATAGGATAGGATAGAGGATAGGATAGGATAGAGGATAGGATAGGATAGAGGATATGATAGGATAGAGGATCGGATAGGGGATTGGATAGGATAGAGGATAGGATAGGATAGAGGATAGGATAGGATAGAGGATAGGATAGGATAGAGGATAGGATACGATAGAGGATAGGATAGGATAGAGGATAGGATAGGGTAGGATAGGATAGAGGATAGGATAGGATACAGGATAGGATAGGATGGAGGATAGGATAGGATAGAGGATAGGATAGGATAGAGGATAGGATAGGATAGAGGATAGGATAGGATAGAGGATATGATAGGATAGAGGATCGGATAGGATAGAGGATAGGATAGGATAGAGGATAGAATACGATAGAGGATAGGATATTATAGAGGATAGGATAGGATAGAGGATAGGATAGGAGAGAGGATAGGATAGGATAGAGGATAGGATAGGATAGAGGATAGGATAGGATAGAGGATAGGATAGGATAGAGGATAGGATAGGATAGAGGATAGGATAGGATAGAGGATAGGATATAGGATTGGATAGGATAGAGGATAGGATACGATAGTGGATAGGATAGATGATAGGATAGGATAGAAGATAGGATAGGATAGAGGATAGGATAGGATAGAGGATAGGATAGAGGATAGGATAGTGGATTGTATAGGATAGAGGATAGGATAGGATAGAGGATAGGATAGGATAGAGGATAGGATAGGATAGAGGATAGGATAGGATAGAGGATAGGATAGGATCGAGGATAGGATAGGGTAGAGGATAGGATAGGATAGAGGATAGGATAGGAGATTGGATAGGATAGAGGATAGGATAGGATAGGATAGAGGATAGGATAGGATAGAGGATAGGATAGGATAGAGGATAGGATAGGATAGAGGATAGCATAGGATAGAGGATATGATAGGATAGAGGATAGGATAGGATAGAGGATAGGATAGGATAGAGGATAGGATACGATAGAGGATAGGATATTATAGAGGATAGGATAGGATAGAGGATAGGATAGGATAGAGGATAGGATACGATAGAGGATAGGATAGGATAGAGGATAGGATAGGGGATTGGATAGGATAGAGGATAGGATAGGATAGAGGATAGGATAGGATTGAGGATAGGATAGGATAGAGGATCGGATAGGTGATTGGATAGTATAGAGGATAGGATAGGATAGAGGATAGGATAGGATAGAGGATAGGATAGGATAGAGGATAGGATAGGATAGAGGATAGGATAGGATTGAGGATAGGATAGGATAGAGGATAGGATATTATAGAGGATAGGATAGGATAGAGGATAGGATAGAGGATAGGATAGGATAGAGGATAGGATAGGACAGAGGATAGGATAGGATAGAGGATAGGATAGGATAGAGGATAGGATAGGATAGAGGATAGGATAGGATAGAGGATAGGATAGGATAGAGGATAGGATGGGATAGAGGATAGGATAGGATAGAGGATAGGATAGGATAGAGGATAGGATAGAGTATAGGATAGGATAGAGGATAGGATAGGATAGGATAGAGGTTAGGTTGGATAGAATATAGAATAGGATAGAGGATAGGATAGGATAGAGGATAGGATAGGATTGAGGATAGTATAGGATAGAGGAAAGGATAGGATAGAGGATCGGATAGGTGATTGGATAGGATAGAGGATAGGATAGGATAGAGGATAGTATAGGATAGAGGATAGGATAGGATAGAGGATAGGATAGGATAAGATAGAGGATAGGATAGGATAGAGGATAGGATAGGATAGAGGATAGGATAGGATAGAGGATAGGATAGGATAGAGGATAGGATAGGATAGAGGATAGGATAGGATAGAGGATAGGATAGGATAGAGGATAGGATAGGATAGAGGATAGGATACGATAGAGGATAGGATAGGATAGAGGATAGGATAGGGTAGGATAGGATAGAGGATAGGATAGGATACAGGATAGGATAGGATGGAGGATAGGATAGGATAGAGGATAGGATAGGATAGAGGATAGGATAGGATAGAGGATAGGATAGGATAGAGGATATGATAGGATAGAGGATCGGATAGGATAGAGGATAGGATAGGATAGAGGATAGAATACGATAGAGGATAGGATATTATAGAGGATAGGATAGGATAGAGGATAGGATAGGAGAGAGGATAGGATAGGATAGAGGATAGGATAGGATAGAGGATAGGATAGGATAGAGGATAGGATAGGATAGAGGATAGGATAGGATAGAGGATAGGATAGGATAGAGGATAGGATAGGATAGAGGATAGGATATAGGATTGGATAGGATAGAGGATAGGATAGGATACAGGATAGGATAGGATGGAGGATAGGATAGGATAGAGGATAGGATAGGATAGAGGATAGGATAGGATAGAGGATAGGATAGGATAGAGGATATGATAGGATAGAGGATCGGATAGGATAGAGGATAGGATAGGATAGAGGATAGAATACGATAGAGGATAGGATATTATAGAGGATAGGATAGGATAGAGGATAGGATAGGAGAGAGGATAGGATAGGATAGAGGATAGGATAGGATAGAGGATAGGATAGGATAGAGGATAGGATAGGATAGAGGATAGGATAGGATAGAGGATAGGATAGGATAGAGGATAGGATAGGATAGAGGATAGGATATAGGATTGGATAGGATAGAGGATAGGATACGATAGTGGATAGGATAGATGATAGGATAGGATAGAAGATAGGATAGGATAGAGGATAGGATAGGATAGAGGATAGGATAGAGGATAGGATAGAGGATAGGATAGTGGATTGTATAGGATAGAGGATAGGATAGGATAGAGGATAGGATAGGATAGAGGATAGGATAGGATAGAGGATAGGATAGGATAGAGGATAGGATAGGATCGAGGATAGGATAGGGTAGAGGATAGGATAGGATAGAGGATAGGATAGGATAGAGGATAGGATAGGATAGAGGATAGGATAGGATAGAGGATAGGATAGGATAGAGGATAGGATAGGATAGAGGATAGGATAGGATAGAGGATAGCATAGGATAGAGGATATGATAGGATAGAGGATAGGATAGGATAGAGGATAGGATAGGATAGAGGATAGGATACGATAGAGGATAGGATATTATAGAGGATAGGATAGGATAGAGGATAGGATAGGATAGAGGATAGGATACGATAGAGGATAGGATAGGATAGAGGATAGGATAGGGGATTGGATAGGATAGAGGATAGGATAGGATAGAGGATAGGATAGGATTGAGGATAGGATAGGATAGAGGATCGGATAGGTGATTGGATAGTATAGAGGATAGGATAGGATAGAGGATAGGATAGGATAGAGGATAGGATAGGATAGAGGATAGGATAGGATAGAGGATAGGATAGGATTGAGGATAGGATAGGATAGAGGATAGGATATTATAGAGGATAGGATAGGATAGAGGATAGGATAGAGGATAGGATAGGATAGAGGATAGGATAGGACAGAGGATAGGATAGGATAGAGGATAGGATAGGATAGAGGATAGGATAGGATAGAGGATAGGATAGGATAGAGGATAGGATAGGATAGAGGATAGGATAGGATAGAGGATAGGATGGGATAGAGGATAGGATAGGATAGAGGATAGGATAGGATAGAGGATAGGATAGAGGATAGGATAGGATAGAGGATAGGATAGGATAGGATAGAGGTTAGGTTGGATAGAGTATAGAATAGGATAGAGGATAGGATAGGATAGAGGATAGGATAGGATTGAGGATAGTATAGGATAGAGGAAAGGATAGGATAGAGGATAGGATAGGATAGCGGATAGGATAGGATAGAGGATAGTATAGGATAGAGGATAGGATAGGATAGAGGATAGCATAGGATAGAGGATATGATAGGATAGAGGATAGGATAGGATAGAGGATAGGATAGGATAGAGGATAGGATACGATAGAGGATAGGATATTATAGAGGATAGGATAGGATAGAGGATAGGATAGGATAGAGGATAGGATACGATAGAGGATAGGATAGGATAGAGGATAGGATAGGGGATTGGATAGGATAGAGGATAGGATAGGGGATTGGATAGGATAGAGGATAGGATCGGATAGAGGAAAGGATAGGATAGAGGATAGGATAGGATAGAGGATAGGATATAGGATTGGATAGGTTAGAGGATAGGATACGATAGTGTATAGGATAGATGATAGGATAGGATAGAGGATAGGATAGGATAGAGGATAGGATAGGGGATTGGATAGGATAGAGGAAAGGATAGGATAGAGGATCGGATAGGATAGGATAGAGGATAGGATCGGATAGAGGATAGGATAGGGGATTTGATAGGATGGAGGAAAGGATAGGATAGAGGATAGGATAGGATATAGGATAGGATATAGGATTGGATAGGTTAGAGGATAGGATACGATAGTGTATAGGATAGATGATAGGATAGGATAGAGGATAGGATAGGGGATTGGATAGGATAGAGGAAAGGATAGGATAGAGGATAGGATAGGATTGAGGATAGGATAGGATAGAGGAAAGGATAGGATAGAGGATCGGGTAGGATAGGATAGAGTATAGGATTGGATAGAGGATGCGATATTATAGAGGATAGGATAGGATAGAGGATAAGATAGGATAGAGGATAGGATAGGATAGAGGATAGGATAGGATAGGATAGAGGATAGGATAGGATAGAGGATATGATAGGATAGATGATCGGATAGGGGATTGGATAGGATAGAGGATAGGATAGCGGATAGGATAGGATAGAGTATAGAATAGGATAGAGGATAGGATAGGATAGAGGATAGAATAGGATTGATGATAGGATAGGATAGAGGAAAGGATAGGATAGAGGATCGGATAGGTGATTGGATAGGATAGAGGATAGGATAGGATAGAGGATAGTATAGGATAGAGGATAGGATAGGATAGAGGATAGGATAGGATAAGATAGAGGATAGGATAGGATAGAGGATAGGATAGGATAGAGGATAGGATAGGATAGAGGATAGGATAGGATAGAGGATAGGATAGGATAGAGGATAGGATAGGATAGAGGATAGGATAGGATAGAGGATAGGATAGGATAGAGGATAGGATACGATAGAGGATAGGATAGGATAGAGGATAGGATAGGGTAGGATAGGATAGAGGATAGGATAGGATACAGGATAGGATAGGATGGAGGATAGGATAGGATAGAGGATAGGATAGGATAGAGGATAGGATAGGATAGAGGATAGGATAGGATAGAGGATATGATAGGATAGAGGATCGGATAGGATAGAGGATAGGATAGGATAGAGGATAGAATACGATAGAGGATAGGATATTATAGAGGATAGGATAGGATAGAGGATAGGATAGGATAGAGGATAGGATAGGATAGAGGATAGGATAGGATAGAGGATAGGATAGGATAGAGGATAGGATATAGGATTGGATAGGATAGAGGATAGGATACGATAGTGGATAGGATAGATGATAGGATAGGATAGAAGATAGGATAGGATAGAGGATAGGATAGGATTGAGGATAGGATAGGATAGAGGATCGGATAGGTGATTGGATAGTATAGAGGATAGGATAGGATAGAGGATAGGATAGGATAGAGGATAGGATAGGATAGAGGATAGGATAGGATAGAGGATAGGATAGGATAGAGGATAGGATAGGATAGAGGATAGGATGGGATAGAGGATAGGATAGGATAGAGGATAGGATAGGATAGAGGATAGGATAGAGGATAGGATAGGATAGAGGATAGGATAGGATAGGATAGAGGTTAGGTTGGATAGAGTATAGAATAGGATAGAGGATAGGATAGGATAGAGGATAGGATAGGATTGAGGATAGTATAGGATAGAGGAAAGGATAGGATAGAGGATAGGATAGGATAGCGGATAGGATAGGATAGAGGATAGTATAGGATAGAGGATAGGATAGGATAGAGGATAGCATAGGATAGAGGATATGATAGGATAGAGGATAGGATAGGATAGAGGATAGGATAGGATAGAGGATAGGATACGATAGAGGATAGGATATTATAGAGGATAGGATAGGATAGAGGATAGGATAGGATAGAGGATAGGATACGATAGAGGATAGGATAGGATAGAGGATAGGATAAGGGATTGGATAGGATAGAGGATAGGATAGGGGATTGGATAGGATAGAGGATAGGATCGGATAGAGGAAAGGATAGGATAGAGGATAGGATAGGATAGAGGATAGGATATAGGATTGGATAGGTTAGAGGATAGGATACGATAGTGTATAGGATAGATGATAGGATAGGATAGAGGATAGGATAGGATAGAGGATAGGATAGGGGATTGGATAGGATAGAGGAAAGGATAGGATAGAGGATAGGATAGGATTGAGGATAGGATAGGATAGAGGAAAGGATAGGATAGAGGATCGGATAGGATAGGATAGAGTATAGGATTGGATAGAGGATACGATATTATAGAGGATAGGATAGGATAGAGGATAAGATAGGATAGAGGATAGGATAGGATAGAGGATAGGATAGGATAGGATAGAGGATAGGATAGGATAGAGGATATGATAGGATAGAGGATCGGATAGGGGATTGGATAGGATAGAGGATAGGATAGCGGATAGGATAGGATAGAGTATAGAATAGGATAGAGGATAGGATAGGATAGAGGATAGAATAGGATTGATGATAGGATAGGATAGAGGAAAGGATAGGATAGAGGATCGGATAGGTGATTGGATAGGATAGAGGATAGGATAGGATAGAGGATAGTATAGGATAGAGGATAGGATAGGATAGAGGATAGGATAGGATAGAGGATAGGATAGGATACAGGATATGATAGGATAGAGGATCGGATAGGGGATTGGATAGGATAGAGGATAGGATAGGATAGAGGATAGGATAGGATAGAGGATAGGATAGGATAGAGGATAGGATACGATAGAGGATAGGATAGGATAGAGGATAGGATAGGGTAGGATAGGATAGAGGATAGGATAGGATACAGGATAGGATAGGATGGAGGATAGGATAGGATAGAGGATAGGATAGGATAGAGGATAGGATAGGATAGAGGATAGGATAGGATAGAGGATATGATAGGATAGAGGATCGGATAGGATAGAGGATAGGATAGGATAGAGGATAGAATACGATAGAGGATAGGATATTATAGAGGATAGGATAGGATAGAGGATAGGATAGGAGAGAGGATAGGATAGGATAGAGGATAGGATAGGATAGAGGATAGGATAGGATAGAGGATAGGATAGGATAGAGGATAGGATAGGATAGAGGATAGGATAGGATAGAGGATAGGATAGGATAGAGGATAGGATATAGGATTGGATAGGATAGAGGATAGGATACGATAGTGGATAGGATAGATGATAGGATAGGATAGAAGATAGGATAGGATAGAGGATAGGATAGGATAGAGGATAGGATAGAGGATAGGATAGTGGATTGTATAGGATAGAGGATAGGATAGGATAGAGGATAGGATAGGATAGAGGATAGGATAGGATAGAGGATAGGATAGGATAGAGGATAGGATAGGATCGAGGATAGGATAGGGTAGAGGATAGGATAGGATAGAGGATAGGATAGGAGATTGGATAGGATAGAGGATAGGATAGGATAGGATAGAGGATAGGATAGGATAGAGGATAGGATAGGATAGAGGATAGGATAGGATAGAGGATAGCATAGGATAGAGGATATGATAGGATAGAGGATAGGATAGGATAGAGGATAGGATAGGATAGAGGATAGGATAGAGGATAGGATACGATAGAGGATAGGATAGGATAGAGGATAGGATAGGGGATTGGATAGGATAGAGGATAGGATAGGATAGAGGATAGGATAGGATTGAGGATAGGATAGGATAGAGGATCGGATAGGTGATTGGATAGTATAGAGGATAGGATAGGATAGAGGATAGGATAGGATAGAGGATAGGATAGGATAGAGGATAGGATAGGATAGAGGATAGGATAGGATAGAGGATAGGATAGGATAGAGGATAGGATGGGATAGAGGATAGGATAGGATAGAGGATAGGATAGGATAGAGGATAGGATAGAGGATAGGATAGGATAGAGGATAGGATAGGATAGGATAGAGGTTAGGTTGGATAGAGTATAGAATAGGATAGAGGATAGGATAGGATAGAGGATAGGATAGGATTGAGGATAGTATAGGATAGAGGAAAGGATAGGATAGAGGATAGGATAGGATAGCGGATAGGATAGGATAGAGGATAGTATAGGATAGAGGATAGGATAGGATAGAGGATAGCATAGGATAGAGGATATGATAGGATAGAGGATAGGATAGGATAGAGGATAGGATAGGATAGAGGATAGGATACGATAGAGGATAGGATATTATAGAGGATAGGATAGGATAGAGGATAGGATAGGATAGAGGATAGGATACGATAGAGGATAGGATAGGATAGAGGATAGGATAAGGGATTGGATAGGATAGAGGATAGGATAGGGGATTGGATAGGATAGAGGATAGGATCGGATAGAGGAAAGGATAGGATAGAGGATAGGATAGGATAGAGGATAGGATATAGGATTGGATAGGTTAGAGGATAGGATACGATAGTGTATAGGATAGATGATAGGATAGGATAGAGGATAGGATAGGATAGAGGATAGGATAGGGGATTGGATAGGATAGAGGAAAGGATAGGATAGAGGATAGGATAGGATTGAGGATAGGATAGGATAGAGGAAAGGATAGGATAGAGGATCGGATAGGATAGGATAGAGTATAGGATTGGATAGAGGATACGATATTATAGAGGATAGGATAGGATAGAGGATAAGATAGGATAGAGGATAGGATAGGATAGAGGATAGGATAGGATAGGATAGAGGATAGGATAGGATAGAGGATATGATAGGATAGAGGATCGGATAGGGGATTGGATAGGATAGAGGATAGGATAGCGGATAGGATAGGATAGAGTATAGAATAGGATAGAGGATAGGATAGGATAGAGGATAGAATAGGATTGATGATAGGATAGGATAGAGGAAAGGATAGGATAGAGGATCGGATAGGTGATTGGATAGGATAGAGGATAGGATAGGATAGAGGATAGTATAGGATAGAGGATAGGATAGGATAGAGGATAGGATAGGATAGAGGATAGGATAGGATAGAGGATATGATAGGATAGAGGATAGGATAGGATAGAGGATAGGATAGGATAGAGGATAGGATAGGATAGAGGATAGGATACGATAGAGGATAGGATAGGATAGAGGATAGGATAGGGTAGGATAGGATAGAGGATAGGATAGGATACAGGATAGGATAGGATGGAGGATAGGATAGGATAGAGGATAGGATAGGATAGAGGATAGGATAGGATAGAGGATAGGATAGGATAGAGGATATGATAGGATAGAGGATCGGATAGGATAGAGGATAGGATAGGATAGAGGATAGAATACGATAGAGGATAGGATATTATAGAGGATAGGATAGGATAGAGGATAGGATAGGAGAGAGGATAGGATAGGATAGAGGATAGGATAGGATAGAGGATAGGATAGGATAGAGGATAGGATAGGATAGAGGATAGGATAGGATAGAGGATAGGATAGGATAGAGGATAGGATAGGATAGAGGATAGGATATAGGATTGGATAGGATAGAGGATAGGATACGATAGTGGATAGGATAGATGATAGGATAGGATAGAAGATAGGATAGGATAGAGGATAGGATAGGATAGAGGATAGGATAGAGGATAGGATAGTGGATTGTATAGGATAGAGGATAGGATAGGATAGAGGATAGGATAGGATAGAGGATAGGATAGGATAGAGGATAGGATAGGATAGAGGATAGGATAGGATCGAGGATAGGATAGGGTAGAGGATAGGATAGGATAGAGGATAGGATAGGAGATTGGATAGGATAGAGGATAGGATAGGATAGGATAGAGGATAGGATAGGATAGAGGATAGGATAGGATAGAGGATAGGATAGGATAGAGGATAGCATAGGATAGAGGATATGATAGGATAGAGGATAGGATAGGATAGAGGATAGGATAGGATAGAGGATAGGATACGATAGAGGATAGGATATTATAGAGGATAGGATAGGATAGAGGATAGGATAGGATAGAGGATAGGATACGATAGAGGATAGGATAGGATAGAGGATAGGATAGGGGATTGGATAGGATAGAGGATAGGATAGGATAGAGGATAGGATAGGATTGAGGATAGGATAGGATAGAGGATCGGATAGGTGATTGGATAGTATAGAGGATAGGATAGGATAGATGATAGGATAGGATAGAGGATAGGATAGGATAGAGGATAGGATAGGATAGAGGATAGGATAGGATTGAGGATAGGATAGGATAGAGGATAGGATATTATAGAGGATAGGATAGGATAGAGGATAGGATAGAGGATAGGATAGGATAGAGGATAGGATAGGACAGAGGATAGGATAGGATAGAGGATAGGATAGGATAGAGGATAGGATAGGATAGAGGATAGGATAGGATAGAGGATAGGATAGGATAGAGGATAGGATGGGATAGAGGATAGGATAGGATAGAGGATAGGATAGGATAGAGGATAGGATAGAGTATAGGATAGGATAGAGGATAGGATAGGATAGGATAGAGGTTAGGTTGGATAGAATATAGAATAGGATAGAGGATAGGATAGGATAGAGGATAGGATAGGATTGAGGATAGTATAGGATAGAGGAAAGGATAGGATAGAGGATCGGATAGGTGATTGGATAGGATAGAGGATAGGATAGGATAGAGGATAGTATAGGATAGAGGATAGGATAGGATAGAGGATAGGATAGGATAAGATAGAGGATAGGATAGGATAGAGGATAGGATAGGATAGAGGATAGGATAGGATAGAGGATAGGATAGGATAGAGGATAGGATAGGATAGAGGATAGGATAGGATAGAGGATAGGATAGGATAGAGGATAGGATAGGATAGAGGATAGGATACGATAGAGGATAGGATAGGATAGAGGATAGGATAGGGTAGGATAGGATAGAGGATAGGATAGGATACAGGATAGGATAGGATGGAGGATAGGATAGGATAGAGGATAGGATAGGATAGAGGATAGGATAGGATAGAGGATAGGATAGGATAGAGGATATGATAGGATAGAGGATCGGATAGGATAGAGGATAGGATAGGATAGAGGATAGAATACGATAGAGGATAGGATATTATAGAGGATAGGATAGGATAGAGGATAGGATAGGAGAGAGGATAGGATAGGATAGAGGATAGGATAGGATAGAGGATAGGATAGGATAGAGGATAGGATAGGATAGAGGATAGGATAGGATAGAGGATAGGATAGGATAGAGGATAGGATATAGGATTGGATAGGATAGAGGATAGGATACGATAGTGGATAGGATAGATGATAGGATAGGATAGAAGATAGGATAGGATAGAGGATAGGATAGGATAGAGGATAGGATAGAGGATAGGATAGTGGATTGTATAGGATAGAGGATAGGATAGGATAGAGGATAGGATAGGATAGAGGATAGGATAGGATAGAGGATAGGATAGGATAGAGGATAGGATAGGATCGAGGATAGGATAGGGTAGAGGATAGGATAGGATAGAGGATAGGATAGGAGATTGGATAGGATAGAGGATAGGATAGGATAGGATAGAGGATAGGATAGGATAGAGGATAGGATAGGATAGAGGATAGGATAGGATAGAGGATAGCATAGGATAGAGGATATGATAGGATAGAGGATAGGATAGGATAGAGGATAGGATAGGATTGAGGATAGGATAGGATAGAGGATAGGATATTATAGAGGATAGGATAGGATAGAGGATAGGATAGAGGATAGGATAGGATAGAGGATAGGATAGGACAGAGGATAGGATAGGATAGAGGATAGGATAGGATAGAGGATAGGATAGGATAGAGGATAGGATAGGATAGAGGATAGGATAGGATAGAGGATAGGATAGGATAGAGGATAGGATGGGATAGAGGATAGGATAGGATAGAGGATATGATAGGATAGAGGATAGGATAGGATAGAGGATAGGATAGGATAGAGGATAGGATACGATAGAGGATAGGATATTATAGAGGATAGGATAGGATAGAGGATAGGATAGGATAGAGGATAGGATACGATAGAGGATAGGATAGGATAGAGGATAGGATAGGGGATTGGATAGGATAGAGGATAGGATAGGGGATTGGATAGGATAGAGGATAGGATCGGATAGAGGAAAGGATAGGATAGAGGATAGGATAGGATAGAGGATAGGATATAGGATTGGATAGGTTAGAGGATAGCATAGGATAGAGGATATGATAGGATAGAGGATAGGATAGGATAGAGGATAGGATAGGATTGAGGATAGGATAGGATAGAGGATCGGATAGGTCATTGGATAGTATAGAGGATAGGATAGGATAGAGGATAGGATAGGATAGAGGATATTATAGGATAGAGGATAGGATAGGATAGAGGATAGGATAGGATTGAGGATAGGATAGGATAGAGGATAGGATATTATAGAGGATAGGATAGGATAGAGGATAGGATAGAGGATAGGATAGGATAGAGGATAGGATAGGACAGAGGATAGGATAGGATAGAGGATAGGATAGGATAGAGGATAGGATAGGATAGAGGATAGGATAGGATAGAGGATAGGATAGGATAGAGGATAGGATAGGATAGAGGATAGGATGGGATAGAGGATAGGATAGGATAGAGGATAGGATAGGATAGAGGATAGGATAGAGGATAGGATAGGATAGAGGATAGGATAGGATAGGATAGAGGTTAGGTTGGATAGAGTATAGAATAGGATAGAGGATAGGATAGGATAGAGGATAGGATAGGATTGAGGATAGTATAGGATAGAGGAAAGGATAGGATAGAGGATAGGATAGGATAGCGGATAGGATAGGATAGAGGATAGTATAGGATAGAGGATAGGATAGGATAGAGGATAGCATAGGATAGAGGATATGATAGGATAGAGGATAGGATAGGATAGAGGATAGGATAGGATAGAGGATAGGATACGATAGAGGATAGGATATTATAGAGGATAGGATAGGATAGAGGATAGGATAGGATAGAGGATAGGATACGATAGAGGATAGGATAGGATAGAGGATAGGATAGGGGATTGGATAGGATAGAGGATAGGATAGGGGATTGGATAGGATAGAGGATAGGATCGGATAGAGGAAAGGATAGGATAGAGGATAGGATAGGATAGAGGATAGGATATAGGATTGGATAGGTTAGAGGATAGGATACGATAGTGTATAGGATAGATGATAGGATAGGATAGAGGATAGGATAGGATAGAGGATAGGATAGGGGATTGGATAGGATAGAGGAAAGGATAGGATAGAGGATAGGATAGGATTGAGGATAGGATAGGATAGAGGAAAGGATAGGATAGAGGATCGGATAGGATAGGATAGAGTATAGGATTGGATAGAGGATACGATATTATAGAGGATAGGATAGGATAGAGGATAAGATAGGATAGAGGATAGGATAGGATAGAGGATAGGATAGGATAGGATAGAGGATAGGATAGGATAGGATAGAGGATAGGATAGGATAGAGGATATGATAGGATAGAGGATAGGATAGGAAAGAGGATAGGATAGGATAGAGGATAGGATATAGGATTGGATAGGATAGAGGATAGGATAGGATAGAGGATAGGATAGGATAGAGGATAGGATAGGATAGAGGATAGGATAGGATCGAGGATAGGATAGGGTAGAGGATAGGAT
>NW_027489146.1:80000-82500 GCF_050948215.1 Halictus rubicundus | reverse complement strand
AACGTCCGACGGAGTAGCACATCCGTCCATTATTTGCTAATAACTCGATAAATAATAATTGTAGCGAGTTTGGTGTTATGATATATATTGTTAGAAACCGTCTATATTACAGTGATATCACGTCGAAAATCGTCTAGGACCGATACGGAAAAAGTTTCCTCTTGGCGGTGGGACTTAGAAAAATTTTCGTCGAACGTCCGACGGAGTAGCACATCCGTCCATTATTTGCTAATAACTCGATAAATAATAATTGTAGCGAGTTTGGTGTTATGATATATATTGTTAGAAACCGTCTATATTACAGTGATATCACGTCGAAAATCGTCTAGGACCGATACGGAAAAAGTTTCCTCTTGGCGGTGGGACTTAGAAAAATTTCCAGAGTTTTGTCGACGGAGTAGCACATCCGTCCATTATTTGCTAATAACTCGATAAATAATAATTGTAGCGAGTTTGGTGTTATGATATATATTGTTAGAAACCGTCTATATTACAGTGATATCACGTCGAAAATCGTCTAGGACCGATAGGGAAAAAGTTTCCTCTTGGCGGTGGGACTTAGAAAAATTTTCGTCGAACGTCCGACGGAGTAGCACATCCGTCCATTATTTGCTAATAACTCGATAAATAATAATTGTAGCGAGTTTGGTGTTATGATATATATTGTTAGAAACCGTCTATATTACAGTGATATCACGTCGAAAATCGTCTAGGACCGATACGGAAAAAGTTTCCTCTTAGCGGTGGGACTTAGAAAAATTTCCAGAGTTTTGTCGACGGAGTAGCACATCCGTCCATTATTTGCTAATAACTCGATGAATAATAATTGTAGCGAGTTTGGTGTTATGATATATATTGTTAGAAACCGTCTATATTACAGTGATATCACGTCGAAAATCGTCTAGGACCGATAGGGAAAAAGTTTCCTCTTGGCGGTGGGACTTAGAAAAATTTTCGTCGAACGTCCGACGGAGTAGCACATCCGTCCATTATTTGCTAATAACTCGAAGAATAATAATTGTAGCGAGTTTGGTGTTATGATATATATTGTTAGAAACCGTCTATATTACAGTGATATCACGTCGAAAATCGTCTAGGACCGATAGGGAAAAAGTTTCCTCTTGGCGGTGGGACTTAGAAAAATTTTCGTCGAACGTCCGACGGAGTAGCACATCCGTCCATTATTTGCTAATAACTCGATAAATAATAATTGTAGCGAGTTTGGTGTTATGATATATATTGTTAGAAACCGTCTATATTACAGTGATATCACGTCGAAAATCGTCTAGGACCGATACGGAAAAAGTTTCCTCTTAGCGGTGGGACTTAGAAAAATTTCCAGAGTTTTGTCGACGGAGTAGCACATCCGTCCATTATTTGCTAATAACTCGATAAATAATAATTGTAGCGAGTTTGGTGTTATGATATATATTGCTAGAAATCGTCTATATTACAGTGATATCACGTCGAAAATCGTCTAGGACCGATACTTAAAAATTTTCCTCTTATTTGTGGGACTTAGAAAAATTTTCAAAGTTCGGTGAATTATGAAAAGTTGGTTATTTTGTGTAAAATAATATAGAAATGTTAAAATTTATTATATTTTGTGAAAAAAATTTTTATACTTTTTTCGCTCTAAGTTCCAACAGCCCCGCCGGGAGGTCTGTTGCCGCGGCGGTTTGCGGCCATAAGCGCGCGTGCTATTGACCGCGCGGCGCCGGCGTCCCGGCCGGCCGTTCGGTATCTATAAGAGAGTCGACGGTTCGGTCGAGTCGGTCGGTGCAGCGCGCGTCTGTGGCTATTCTACGATCTCGGTCGAGAAGCAGTCATGGGCGCCTCGAGACTTCGGTCTTGACTGTTTCGTACCGTGCTTCGTATCGAATTATTCTCTACACAGCATTGCCACGGGTCGGTGTCCTAGACCGAATGGCCCTTATGTGGCGAGCCTTCCCTTAGTGGAGGTTGGTGACTTGTATTCACTTTTGTGTTTACTCGTACTAACTGAGCATCAACTCTTATGTCCGAGCGACTAAGGTATGAAAAAGAGAAAATAGAGTTAAAGAGAAAAAAAATTCTGTCTTTTAAAGACAGAATAAAGAGAAAAATTCGTTAAATAATAGAGGTGTCCTATTTCGTTTATGCCCAGCGCGAGCAGAAGAACACGGTTTCTCGCAGTCCAGCATGCGTCCTGTCCGCGCTTCCTCGGCACTTGTGTCGATTTTGTCCAGCGCAGTGGTTACGTGCTTCCGCGATCCATGTTTGGAACTATACGCGCCTCCACGATTAGGCAAACCATGTTATTATATGAAACGAATGTATGAAACTTGTTTCAATAAGATATTTATAAGAAAGTTGAAACAAGTAAAATATCTGAACAAGATAAGATATTTATAAGAAAGTCTTGTTCAAGATATACGTATAAAATTGAGAAACCGAGAACGCAGAGGAGGAGGAGGTATATTTGAAAAGGAATTTGTTCGAGGTTGAATATTTATAGAGA
>NW_027489146.1:60000-67500 GCF_050948215.1 Halictus rubicundus | reverse complement strand
GGTGTTATGATATATATTGTTAGAAACCGTCTATATTACAGTGATATCACGTCGAAAATCGTCTAGGACCGATACGGAAAAAGTTTCCTCTTGGCGGTGGGACTTAGAAAAATTTTCGTCGAACGTCCGACGGAGTAGCACATCCGTCCATTATTTGCTAATAACTCGATAAATAATAATTGTAGCGAGTTTGGTGTTATGATATATATTGTTAGAAACCGTCTATATTACAGTGATATCACGTCGAAAATCGTCTAGGACCGATAGGGAAAAAGTTTCCTCTTGGCGGTGGGACTTAGAAAAATTTTCGTCGAACGTCCGACGGAGTAGCACATCCGTCCATTATTTGCTAATAACTCGATAAATAATAATTGTAGCGAGTTTGGTGTTATGATATATATTGTTAGAAACCGTCTATATTACAGTGATATCACGTCGAAAATCGTCTAGGACCGATAGGGAAAAAGTTTCCTCTTGGCGGTGGGACTTAGAAAAATTTCCAGAGTTTTGTCGACGGAGTAGCACATCCGTCCATTATTTGCTAATAACTCGATAAATAATAATTGTAGCGAGTTTGGTGTTATGATATATATTGTTAGAAACCGTCTATATTACAGTGATATCACGTCGAAAATCGTCTAGGACCGATACGGAAAAAGTTTCCTCTTAGCGGTGGGACTTAGAAAAATTTCCAGAGTTTTGTCGACGGAGTAGCACATCCGTCCATTATTTGCTAATAACTCGATAAATAATAATTGTAGCGAGTTTGGTGTTATGATATATATTGTTAGAAACCGTCTATATTACAGTGATATCACGTCGAAAATCGTCTAGGACCGATAGGGAAAAAGTTTCCTCTTGGCGGTGGGACTTAGAAAAATTTCCAGAGTTTTGTCGACGGAGTAGCACATCCGTCCATTATTTGCTAATAACTCGATAAATAATAATTGTAGCGAGTTTGGTGTTATGATATATATTGTTAGAAACCGTCTATATTACAGTGATATCACGTCGAAAATCGTCTAGGACCGATAGGGAAAAAGTTTCCTCTTGGCGGTGGGACTTAGAAAAATTTCCAGAGTTTTGTCGACGGAGTAGCACATCCGTCCATTATTTGCTAATAACTCGATAAATAATAATTGTAGCGAGTTTGGTGTTATGATATATATTGTTAGAAACCGTCTATATTACAGTGATATCACGTCGAAAATCGTCTAGGACCGATAGGGAAAAAGTTTCCTCTTGGCGGTGGGACTTAGAAAAATTTTCGTCGAACGTCCGACGGAGTAGCACATCCGTCCATTATTTGCTAATAACTCGATAAATAATAATTGTAGCGAGTTTGGTGTTATGATATATATTGTTAGAAACCGTCTATATTACAGTGATATCACGTCGAAAATCGTCTAGGACCGATACGGAAAAAGTTTCCTCTTAGCGGTGGGACTTAGAAAAATTTCCAGAGTTTTGTCGACGGAGTAGCACATCCGTCCATTATTTGCTAATAACTCGATAAATAATAATTGTAGCGAGTTTGGTGTTATGATATATATTGTTAGAAACCGTCTATATTACAGTGATATCACGTCGAAAATCGTCTAGGACCGATAGGGAAAAAGTTTCCTCTTGGCGGTGGGACTTAGAAAAATTTTCGTCGAACGTCCGACGAAGTAGCACATCCGTCCATTATTTGCTAATAACTCGATAAATAATAATTGTAGCGAGTTTGGTGTTATGATACATATTGTTAGAAACCGTCTATATTACAGTGATATCACGTCGAAAATCGTCTAGGACCGATAGGGAAAAAGTTTCCTCTTGGCGGTGGGACTTGGAAAAATTTTCGTCGAACGTCCGACGGAGTAGCACATCCGTCCATTATTTGCTAATAACTCGATAAATAATAATTGTAGCGAGTTTGGTGTTATGATATATATTGTTAGAAACCGTCTATATTACAGTGATATCACGTCGAAAATCGTCTAGGACCGATACGGAAAAAGTTTCCTCTTGGCGGTGGGACTTAGAAAAATTTCCAGAGTTTTGTCGACGGAGTAGCACATCCGTCCATTATTTGCTAATAACTCGATAAATAATAATTGTAGCGAGTTTGGTGTTATGATATATATTGTTAGAAACCGTCTATATTACAGTGATATCACGTCGAAAATCGTCTAGGACCGATAGGGAAAAAGTTTCCTCTTGGCGGTGGGACTTAGAAAAATTTCCAGAGTTTTGTCGACGGAGTAGCACATCCGTCCATTATTTGCTAATAACTCGATAAATAATAATTGTAGCGAGTTTGGTGTTATGATATATATTGTTAGAAACCGTCTATATTACAGTGATATCACGTCGAAAATCGTCTAGGACCGATAGGGAAAAAGTTTCCTCTTGGCGGTGGGACTTAGAAAAATTTTCGTCGAACGTCCGACGGAGTAGCACATCCGTCCATTATTTGCTAATAACTCGATAAATAATAATTGTAGCGAGTTTGGTGTTATGATATATATTGTTAGAAACCGTCTATATTACAGTGATATCACGTCGAAAATCGTCTAGGACCGATACGGAAAAAGTTTCCTCTTGGCGGTGGGACTTAGAAAAATTTTCGTCGAACGTCCGACGGAGTAGCACATCCGTCCATTATTTGCTAATAACTCGATAAATAATAATTGTAGCGAGTTTGGTGTTATGATATATATTGTTAGAAACCGTCTATATTACAGTGATATCACGTCGAAAATCGTCTAGGACCGATACGGAAAAAGTTTCCTCTTAGCGGTGGGACTTAGAAAAATTTCCAGAGTTTTGTCGACGGAGTAGCACATCCGTCCATTATTTGCTAATAACTCGATAAATAATAATTGTAGCGAGTTTGGTGTTATGATATATATTGTTAGAAACCGTCTATATTACAGTGATATCACGTCGAAAATCGTCTAGGACCGATAGGGAAAAAGTTTCCTCTTGGCGGTGGGACTTAGAAAAATTTTCGTCGAACGTCCGACGGAGTAGCACATCCGTCCATTATTTGCTAATAACTCGATAAATAATAATTGTAGCGAGTTTGGTGTTATGATATATATTGTTAGAAACCGTCTATATTACAGTGATATCACGTCGAAAATCGTCTAGGACCGATAGGGAAAAAGTTTCCTCTTGGCGGTGGGACTTAGAAAAATTTTCGTCGAACGTCCGACGGAGTAGCACATCCGTCCATTATTTGCTAATAACTCGATAAATAATAATTGTAGCGAGTTTGGTGTTATGATATATATTGTTAGAAACCGTCTATATTACAGTGATATCACGTCGAAAATCGTCTAGGACCGATACGGAAAAAGTTTCCTCTTAGCGGTGGGACTTAGAAAAATTTCCAGAGTTTTGTCGACGGAGTAGCACATCCGTCCATTATTTGCTAATAACTCGATAAATAATAATTGTAGCGAGTTTGGTGTTATGATACATATTGTTAGAAACCGTCTATATTACAGTGATATCACGTCGAAAATCGTCTAGGACCGATACGGAAAAAGTTTCCTCTTAGCGGTGGGACTTAGAAAAATTTTCGTCGAACGTCCGACGGAGTAGCACATCCGTCCATTATTTGCTAATAACTCGATAAATAATAATTGTAGCGAGTTTGGTGTTATGATATATATTGTTAGAAACCGTCTATATTACAGTGATATCACGTCGAAAATCGTCTAGGACCGATACGGAAAAAGTTTCCTCTTAGCGGTGGGACTTAGAAAAATTTCCAGAGTTTTGTCGACGGAGTAGCACATCCGTCCATTATTTGCTAATAACTCGATAAATAATAATTGTAGCGAGTTTGGTGTTATGATATATATTGTTAGAAACCGTCTATATTACAGTGATATCACGTCGAAAATCGTCTAGGACCGATAGGGAAAAAGTTTCCTCTTGGCGGTGGGACTTAGAAAAATTTCCAGAGTTTTGTCGACGGAGTAGCACATCCGTCCATTATTTGCTAATAACTCGATAAATAATAATTGTAGCGAGTTTGGTGTTATGATATATATTGTTAGAAACCGTCTATATTACAGTGATATCACGTCGAAAATCGTCTAGGACCGATAGGGAAAAAGTTTCCTCTTGGCGGTGGGACTTAGAAAAATTTTCGTCGAACGTCCGACGGAGTAGCACATCCGTCCATTATTTGCTAATAACTCGATAAATAATAATTGTAGCGAGTTTGGTGTTATGATATATATTGTTAGAAACCGTCTATATTACAGTGATATCACGTCGAAAATCGTCTAGGACCGATACGGAAAAAGTTTCCTCTTGGCGGTGGGACTTAGAAAAATTTCCAGAGTTTTGTCGACGGAGTAGCACATCCGTCCATTATTTGCTAATAACTCGATAAATAATAATTGTAGCGAGTTTGGTGTTATGATATATATTGTTAGAAACCGTCTATATTACAGTGATATCACGTCGAAAATCGTCTAGGACCGATAGGGAAAAAGTTTCCTCTTGGCGGTGGGACTTAGAAAAATTTCCAGAGTTTTGTCGACGGAGTAGCACATCCGTCCATTATTTGCTAATAACTCGATAAATAATAATTGTAGCGAGTTTGGTGTTATGATACATATTGTTAGAAACCGTCTATATTACAGTGATATCACGTCGAAAATCGTCTAGGACCGATACGGAAAAAGTTTCCTCTTAGCGGTGGGACTTAGAAAAATTTTCGTCGAACGTCCGACGGAGTAGCACATCCGTCCATTATTTGCTAATAACTCGATAAATAATAATTGTAGCGAGTTTGGTGTTATGATATATATTGTTAGAAACCGTCTATATTACAGTGATATCACGTCGAAAATCGTCTAGGACCGATAGGGAAAAAGTTTCCTCTTGGCGGTGGGACTTAGAAAAATTTTCGTCGAACGTCCGACGGAGTAGCACATCCGTCCATTATTTGCTAATAACTCGATAAATAATAATTGTAGCGAGTTTGGTGTTATGATATATATTGTTAGAAACCGTCTATATTACAGTGATATCACGTCGAAAATCGTCTAGGACCGATACGGAAAAAGTTTCCTCTTAGCGGTGGGACTTAGAAAAATTTCCAGAGTTTTGTCGACGGAGTAGCACATCCGTCCATTATTTGCTAATAACTCGATAAATAATAATTGTAGCGAGTTTGGTGTTATGATATATATTGTTAGAAACCGTCTATATTACAGTGATATCACGTCGAAAATCGTCTAGGACCGATAGGGAAAAAGTTTCCTCTTGGCGGTGGGACTTAGAAAAATTTTCGTCGAACGTCCGACGAAGTAGCACATCCGTCCATTATTTGCTAATAACTCGATAAATAATAATTGTAGCGAGTTTGGTGTTATGATACATATTGTTAGAAACCGTCTATATTACAGTGATATCACGTCGAAAATCGTCTAGGACCGATAGGGAAAAAGTTTCCTCTTGGCGGTGGGACTTGGAAAAATTTTCGTCGAACGTCCGACGGAGTAGCACATCCGTCCATTATTTGCTAATAACTCGATAAATAATAATTGTAGCGAGTTTGGTGTTATGATATATATTGTTAGAAACCGTCTATATTACAGTGATATCACGTCGAAAATCGTCTAGGACCGATAGGGAAAAAGTTTCCTCTTGGCGGTGGGACTTAGAAAAATTTTCGTCGAACGTCCGACGGAGTAGCACATCCGTCCATTATTTGCTAATAACTCGATAAATAATAATTGTAGCGAGTTTGGTGTTATGATATATATTGTTAGAAACCGTCTATATTACAGTGATATCACGTCGAAAATCGTCTAGGACCGATACGGAAAAAGTTTCCTCTTGGCGGTGGGACTTAGAAAAATTTTCGTCGAACGTCCGACGGAGTAGCACATCCGTCCATTATTTGCTAATAACTCGATAAATAATAATTGTAGCGAGTTTGGTGTTATGATATATATTGTTAGAAACCGTCTATATTACAGTGATATCACGTCGAAAATCGTCTAGGACCGATACGGAAAAAGTTTCCTCTTAGCGGTGGGACTTAGAAAAATTTCCAGAGTTTTGTCGACGGAGTAGCACATCCGTCCATTATTTGCTAATAACTCGATAAATAATAATTGTAGCGAGTTTGGTGTTATGATATATATTGTTAGAAACCGTCTATATTACAGTGATATCACGTCGAAAATCGTCTAGGACCGATAGGGAAAAAGTTTCCTCTTGGCGGTGGGACTTAGAAAAATTTCCAGAGTTTTGTCGACGGAGTAGCACATCCGTCCATTATTTGCTAATAACTCGATAAATAATAATTGTAGCGAGTTTGGTGTTATGATATATATTGTTAGAAACCGTCTATATTACAGTGATATCACGTCGAAAATCGTCTAGGACCGATAGGGAAAAAGTTTCCTCTTGGCGGTGGGACTTAGAAAAATTTTCGTCGAACGTCCGACGGAGTAGCACATCCGTCCATTATTTGCTAATAACTCGATAAATAATAATTGTAGCGAGTTTGGTGTTATGATATATATTGTTAGAAACCGTCTATATTACAGTGATATCACGTCGAAAATCGTCTAGGACCGATACGGAAAAAGTTTCCTCTTAGCGGTGGGACTTAGAAAAATTTCCAGAGTTTTGTCGACGGAGTAGCACATCCGTCCATTATTTGCTAATAACTCGATAAATAATAATTGTAGCGAGTTTGGTGTTATGATATATATTGTTAGAAACCGTCTATATTACAGTGATATCACGTCGAAAATCGTCTAGGACCGATAGGGAAAAAGTTTCCTCTTGGCGGTGGGACTTAGAAAAATTTCCAGAGTTTTGTCGACGGAGTAGCACATCCGTCCATTATTTGCTAATAACTCGATAAATAATAATTGTAGCGAGTTTGGTGTTATGATATATATTGTTAGAAACCGTCTATATTACAGTGATATCACGTCGAAAATCGTCTAGGACCGATAGGGAAAAAGTTTCCTCTTGGCGGTGGGACTTAGAAAAATTTTCGTCGAACGTCCGACGGAGTAGCACATCCGTCCATTATTTGCTAATAACTCGATAAATAATAATTGTAGCGAGTTTGGTGTTATGATATATATTGTTAGAAACCGTCTATATTACAGTGATATCACGTCGAAAATCGTCTAGGACCGATACGGAAAAAGTTTCCTCTTAGCGGTGGGACTTAGAAAAATTTCCAGAGTTTTGTCGACGGAGTAGCACATCCGTCCATTATTTGCTAATAACTCGATGAATAATAATTGTAGCGAGTTTGGTGTTATGATATATATTGTTAGAAACCGTCTATATTACAGTGATATCACGTCGAAAATCGTCTAGGACCGATAGGGAAAAAGTTTCCTCTTGGCGGTGGGACTTAGAAAAATTTTCGTCGAACGTCCGACGGAGTAGCACATCCGTCCATTATTTGCTAATAACTCGATGAATAATAATTGTAGCGAGTTTGGTGTTATGATA
>NW_027489146.1:52500-55000 GCF_050948215.1 Halictus rubicundus | reverse complement strand
GTTCGTTGACGAACACGTATATTCGAGAGGACCGGCTGCGTAGCTCGCGTAAAGCTGTGTGCGATTCTGACACTCTACTCTCTGTGTGGCGATAATACAGTGCACAAGAGCTTGGGACGAACGATCGCGCACGGCCAGAGCCGGCTGTGAAGTCCGCTAGTATCGAATAATCTTTCTCCGTGCACAATTGGAAATGTGTTTCGAGAGGACCGGCTGCGTAGCTCGCGTAAAGCTGTGTGCGATTCTGACACTCTACTCTCTGTGTGGCGATAATACAGTGCACAAGAGCTTGGGACGAACGATCGCGCACGGCCAGAGCCGGCTGTGAAGTCCGCTAGTATCGAATAATCGTTCTCCGTGCACAATTGGAAATGTGTTTCGAGAGGACCGGCTGCGTAGCTCGCGTAAAGCTGTGTGCGATTCTGACACTCTACTCTCTGTGTGGCGATAATACAGTGCACAAGAGCTTGGGACGAACGATCGCGCACGGCCAGAGCCGGCTGTGAAGTCCGTTAGTTATCGAGTTCATTCTCCAATAAGAGAGAGGAGGAGGAGAAGTGTCGGGATCCAGTATCGGGTTGTCTATGATCCCCGTCGTTTTCTGAATTCTCCTCCTGTGTTTTCCACTTTAAAGGTTTTTCAATGTATTTTCCGCCCGGCCGTCGGATACGTGTGCGCATTGCAATCGCGTACTCGCGACGGTTTCCGTTTCTACGGACGATCGTGTGTCGTCCTTAAAAACGACGCCTGAATCTCCTTCGCGCGCTGGTTGGAGCTTTCAGGTATCGGCGTTCTTATGAACCGCAGAACAAGAGACATAATTATATATTGATTATAAATCAAATTATACGATTACCCTGAACGGTGGATCACTTGGCTCGTGGGTCGATGAAGAACGCAGCTAATTGCGCGTCAACGTGTGAACTGCAGGACACATGAACATCGACATTTCGAACGCACATTGCGGTCCACGGATACAATTCCTGGACCACGCCTGGCTGAGGGTCGTTTACGTAACCAAATACTGCTTGCGTTGCTCTTGTAAGTCCCCGCCGTCGCTTACCTCTCCATGTCGAATTTTGTGGAGGGCGCAAAGAGCGTTTCTGAGTCGGGTTGCAAAGATGCTACGTACGAGCGAACGATGGACGTTTCGTCGGCGTTTGACGCGGTTCTGTGAAAATTGCAAATTTTACATTGCGTCTAACGGTCTTCGTGAGAAGAAGGAAATAGGAATGGGTATCACATTCGGACTTGCGTGAGTGTTTTGCGGCGTCGTGAGTCGTATTTTCAATACGACCGCCCGTGAACACCGCTCCGACGATCGAAATCTCTCTCTCCTCTCTCTCTGGAACGATTCGCATTGCGGAAGAAGCGTTTCACTCTCGAACATTTTACGCGCTCCCGACGTCGTCTGAAATGATGCGTATACGAAAGGTATAAGAGTCTCAAGAGACTACAGTGAATGGACACAAATAAAGAAAGAGATACCGGACACCCGTGTAAAATCTGTGTGCGCAACTGTGGCGTGCAACGTAAGCCCCAGGGAGATGATATATAAAATAAAATACGTCTGTGCGTGGATGTGTCTCTCTACACATAATTGCGGCGGAGGGTCGTCGTTGCCAGCGACTTCGACAAACATATTCTTAGAGTTCGCGAGACAGTGGTCTCTCGTTCTACGAACGCTTTGATGACTGATGGACATAGCAACATTTGGCATTGTGCGGGATGCGCACGCGTACTTGTATCGGGTCGAATAATTTCCCCGTCGTCGCGTGTCCTCGCTAATCCGTTGCGGATTCCATCGCCACGTTCGTTGAATTGAATGACGACCGAGATCTCGTGTCTCTTTGGTTTGATCGATGATATCGCGTCGTGCAGCGTTTCTGTACCCCCGTGTGTCTAGTGTAGTAGAGAAACCCCACCGGGTGTTGAAAATATATATACTCCTCTATGGAGTGGCTTTCGAACATCGTTGTCACCACAACGTGTTGTCACGCAGAGCACGAGAAGGTGAAGGTGAAAACAAACCTTTGTCGGTCGCCCCATGTCTTTTTTTCTTCATTGTCGATCGCGAGACCGCGCGATCTGTCGGTCGTCCAGTCCCCGGAAGTTCTTTTCGACGGACGTTAAAGTTAACCGGCCGATCGTCTAGCGAGAGTTTCCGATCGACGAACAAAATGAAGAAATCTCTATATATACATTATATAGAGAAAAGACACTTTGGTGTGGCGCATAAGATATATGGTTTTGTTTTTTTTTTTTTTTTTTTTTTGTGCTCCTCTGTACGTTCTCGCGTACTTTTAATGCTTTCGGTGAAATATACGAAACATTTTTTTTTCACGTTTGACGACCTCAGAGTAGGCGAGATTACCCGCTGAATTTAAGCATATTACTAAGCGGAGGAAAAGAAACTAACAAGGATTTCCTTAGTAGCGGCGAGCGAACAGGAATGAGCCCAGCACTGAATCCCGCGGTTCCGCCGTTGGGAAATGTAGTG
>NW_027489146.1:35000-50000 GCF_050948215.1 Halictus rubicundus | reverse complement strand
TCTGCCCAGTGCTCTGAATGTCAACGTGAAGAAATTCAAAAAAGCGCGGGTAAACGGCGGGAGTAACTATGACTCTCTTAAGGCGTAGTTCTCCCAGGAGATGCGTGAATTGACTTTGTTGAGGAGCGCTCTCCTGCCAAATGGGGGTGCGGGGTCAGGAAGAGGAACGTGCGACAAACTTACTTCTTCTTTGCTGGAAACCCACCTCAAGTCCACTTCCACGTCCAGTCCTTAGGCAAGACCACGTGGCGCCGGAGAAAGAGCCCAAGAATGCCTGGCTCAAGCTAACGGAAGTGGTCGAACTGGCTTTATGCCATATGGTTCACTTGGGCCTGCAACCCACTTGAATCATGCCTCCGGGCAAAACAGAATCGCAGCGACTAAAAAGAAAACAAGCCTCGGACGTTGCCGGTCCCGAACAGTGGCGGCAACACTGGTGGATTCCACCAACCAGGAAGGAAATAATCCCCTGGTTTATCAAAAAAATGATGAACCATTCGATGGACCTCAGCGAGAGATTCCTGAGCATTGTCCTTCGTGTAATGTCCAACTATCTGACAGAACGCTAGCCAGCGCTAAACAACACCTACGTAGATGCAATGCGCCTCCCATGCAAGAAAGTGGTCATACATGCAGTATGTGCCAAAGAACATTTGGATCCTATGCTGGACTCCGCCAACACCAGCGTCGAACACATCCAGAAGAGTACAATAGATCTGATGTCGAACTTATTCAAAAAAGAGCCCCCACTACAAGATCCCAGTATACTGATGGCGAGATAGAAGCAATAGCCAATATCGAAGCACGCATTGAAAACAGAGATAAGCTTAAAGTAAAAGAAATAAATTCCATTTTATCCGAAGAAACAGGCAGACCAATTGAAGGGATTAGAAAACTAAGGTTAAAAGAAATATATAAACTCTATGTAAATAGCGAAATCGAAAACATTAAAAAACAAAAATATCGCGAACTTTGCCCACTTTCTCCAAAACTAATTTTAAGTAGAATAGACCCAGAAAAAGAAAAAGAAAAAGAAATCGCAATAGATAATATAGAACCAGATCAAAATTTAAGTATAAGTGAAACTGCATGCAATCTGATATCTTCACCAGCAATATACCAACTGTTGTGTGAAATTAAACCATTAACCACTAGTGATGTAGCATGCATAATTGATAAAATAATAGATGAAAAACCGGAAGAAGAAGTAATAAATGACATAGATAAATATATAAACAGCATCATAAATAAAGTCTGTATGGAGGACATAAAAATGAAAAATAAAACATACAATATTAAAACCACAAGCAACAAAAACAAAACATATAACACAAACAAAGCATGCAACGAAAATAAAATACAGAACCGGAACAAAACAGATAATATAAAAACCAAGCATGAAGTGAATCCCTCGAAATCCAGTCAGTACAAAAATAAACCCAAACTGAAGGGAAACCGCTCAAAAAGACGTGCCAGCGAATACATACGTTTACAAAAACTCTTCAACAAAAATCCTACACAAGCAGCTGAACATATCTTATCAGGAAGTGAACTAAACTCTCTTGAACACCCGTCAATAGAAACTTTCACCGAGTATTATACAAATCTATTTGCAGAAAATAAACTAAATTGGACCCCAACGCCCCATACGAATAACTCAATAAAACTATTTCGTCCCATAAATCCGACGGAGATACATCAAGAGCTGCGAAACCTAAAGGAATCCGCAGCTGGCAGCGATGGCATTAAACGAGAACATCTGCGTAAAATGCCGCGACATGATCTGTTAGCAATAATGAATATAATATGGGGTATGAAAAAACTTCCTAACACCCTCAGAATGAATAGAACTTCTTTAATACCAAAAACAGGCAATCTAAAAGATCCGAAGCAGTGGCGTCCCATTACCATTTCAAGTAGAATCCTAAGACTTCTAAATAAAATAATAACTATCCGACTAGAAAATGAAATAAAACTAGAGTACAGTCAAAGAGGATTTGTAAAAACTGACGGAATTATGGCCAACAGTATCACAGTACAGACGATAATAAGAACCATGAGAAATAGAGCCAAACCTTTCATAATGCTAGCAATAGACCTTGCAAAAGCCTTCGATCGGGTATCTACTCAATCAATAGTTGACGCACTTAGACGACGTGGAGTCGATGAACACACGATCAAATACATCCAGGACTCATACCGAAATATTTCAACAAAACTAGAATGCCGTGGAGAAAGATCTGACCCAATAAATATTAAACGTGGCGTTAAACAAGGTGATCCTATGTCGGGATTCCTGTTTAATCTCATTATGGACGACCTCATTAGAAAACTTAACCCGCGCGAAGGTGTACAGGTAGGCAATACAAACATAACCTCATTAGCTTTTGCTGACGATCTTCTAATTTTGGCACCATCACCAACCGTTATGAAAAGTCATATAAGAATAATAGAAGCCTTCTTTAAAAAACATGGATTCGAAGTAAACGTCGAGAAGTGCGTAGCCTTTCAATTTATGTCGGTTCCTGGCACAAAAAGAATAGCAGTTATAACTGAACCGAAACTAAAAATTGCAAATAGAAAAGTTCCAACAGTATCAACAGCTTCCCAACTAAAATATCTAGGCCATCAGTATAAATACACCGGTGTAGCATCTCCGTCCCCTTCCAAAGCACAGGATATGCTCAATAGACTTCAAACATGCCCACTAAAACCATGGCAAAAAATAAGTGTCCTACAAAGGTACTTGATCCCACGTTTGCACCATGGTATGCAAACCATGGATGTGACGCGGAAAAAACTCGAGTTTATTGATCGTATGATAATAAAATTTGTAAAAAATACACTACACCTACCTATCACAACACCTACCTGTTTCATACATGCACCGATGAGATCTGGAGGCTTGGGAATCCCATCCCTGCGTCTGCATATTGCGTCGGTGTATTTACGACGATTGGAGCGACTCGATGTACGTGGGGATGACGAAATTAAAGAAATATTTAAGACTAGTATAGTACAACAGCTAATGCTAAAACTAAAAAGAATAACCAAAGAACTCAATAACAACAAAAAAGAAACTGTTCAGAACTATTGGTCTGATCAACTGCACTCGTCAGCACTTGGGGCAGGGCTTAAAAACATAACTCCTGGTACCTCCTCATGGATATATAATCCTCCAAAATACTGGAAGGGGAGAGACTATATCGGAGCAGTGAATCTTAGAATCGGCCTTCTACCAACGAAGGGTGCCCCTTATATGTCTAACACCGATTGCCGAAATCCCTCATGCGAAGGGACCCGTGAATCATTATACCACGTGCTTCAGAGGTGTCCAATCAGTCACCATACTAGAATAAATAGACACGACAATTTGAATAAAATAATAAAGCAGACCATAGTAAAGAATAAAATAAGATGCGAGGATGTCCCTAAAATAGTAACCACAAATAGCACATATATACCGGACCTAATAGCAATTCAGGATAAAGTAGCTTATATAATTGAAACAACAGTTGCGTATGAATCAAAAACCACCTCATTAGACAAATCACATACAATTAAAAAAGAGAAATATAATAAATTAGATCTAAAACACAAAATAAAGCAAGTATACATGGTGAACGACGTTAAAGTGATGCCTTTTGTGGTTGGCGCACGCGGTGGGTGGCACTCAGGCAATGATGACGTCATGTCTTCCTTAAATCTCCCACGCCATCTAAAGCAGATACTAGTTTTAAACTCTTTGCAATGGAGTGTAAGCATACACAGGTCTTTCATGCGCACTGCATGGCGCATAAGTAGACCCCACAGTGAACGTGGTTAGCGTTCAGAATCTCTACTCCTATCCCTAAGAATCCTTATCCTTCTATCCTTCAATTCCACCATCCCCCTTTTCTACTTTTCTTCTTCTCTTCTTTTCCTATCCCGTCCCATCCCTGAATCTCGTTAGGACCATTTGATGGAACATCATGCATATTTAAAGTGCCTACCAGCGGGCACGGTCATCAAAATACACTGGAAAAAATTGTATAATTACAATCTGTCCTAGCCAAATGCCTCGTCATCTAATTAGTGACGCGCATGAATGGATTAACGAGATTCCCTCTGTCCCTATCTACTCCAGTCTCTACCGACCGCCCGAAGTGAACGGACGTGCGCCGCTCCGCTCCGTGCCCAGGTATAAGACTACCTGCCCGCCGCCACCTTGTGCCGCACACCTGTCACGTACGCGACGCGTCCGAACGTGAATACGAATTCCATTGTGAATCCTGTGCGAACTCAGTGCTTTCCTTCTAATATTTTTGCAAAATCGTGGACTTTTATTATAAGCAATCGAGCAAATATTAGAAATATTGCAGCCTCCTGCAACCGAGCGTCGAAAATTCACCGCGAGTGAACGAAGTGACGCCCGCCGTGAACATAGAGTGAAACGTGAACTTTTATAAGAGATCGTGAGCTCAAATCTAGTTAAAATAAAGCAGCCTGCAGCCCGAGAGTGACAGCTGCCCCTCCTGATCACCGTGCAGCTGCAGACAAACGCGCCATGAGCGCACCGCCGTCCATTAAAATGAGCGACAACAACGACAACGACGAGGACTTCATCTTCCCACGACCGGAGAGGAAGAAAAAAAAGAGGAAAAAGAAGCACGAGGATGCAGACCCCTCCAAACGGACGAGGATCCAGAAAAAATCTGACGATGCTGACTCGTCGGACTGCCCCAGCACGGCAACTGACGCCTGCAGCAAAGTCAGCGGCCCCAGCACAAATGTAAGTAAAGTGCATGACACCCCTGCTCCCAACAATACCCAAGTGCCAAAAAGACCCTCGACAACCAACAACTGCCTCCGTGAAGCTTCTAACCTCGCGGCAGAAATCCTGAACTTCTGCCTCGAAGAAAGGAACAAAATCGGCAAAATACAGATCACCGCAATAATGGAACGCGTCACAGATCTGAATCGCATCGTCGCGAGTCTGGCCGCTGAGAATAATCACTTGGCCGGTTCCCTTCGGGTGTACGAAACGCTCCAAACGAGCAGTGCCCAGAATCCCCGCGTTCCTCCCCCCACCCCCGCGAACGCTGCCTCTTCTGCCCCCGTTACTTCCTACGCCAGCATTGCTGGCAAAAATTCCCAAGTGAAGCGGCGTACCGACGCCACTAGCTTGGAAATTTCCAACAATTTGGGAATTCCCACCGGCTTGGGAAATTCCCAGGTACCGCGTACCCCTCCCCACGTGAATGCGCTCCCCGCCCCTCCGCAACCGCTGCTAGCGCCCAACGGCGTAATCCCTCTACCCAAGCCCCGACTCGCGCAGCAGGTCATAACTGCTGCAAAGTCCATGCCGCCCAAGCACCAGGTCATCGTGAGCCCCATAAATCCCGTTGCCGGAGACTCCACAGCCGTTAAGCGGCTTATCTTCAACAACGTGGATCTACGAAAAGCCCAGGTTGGGATTAGCTCGGTTCGCCCCACCCGGGATGGTGGTTTTATTATCGAGACCCCCAATGCTAAAGACCTCAAACTATTCACCGAGAATGATGGTCTCCGTAAAGCCGGTTTCAATATCGCGTCCCCCAAATCCGAGCTCCCCAGGATTATCGTTTACGACATCCCTAAAGAGCTCGAAGCCGATGAAATCGCGGAACATATCCGGGCCCAGAATATTCACTCCTCCCCTATCACCGACAAAGCCACGTTGCGTCCCCTCTTCAAGGTAGGACGCAAAGATAAAGAAGGAAACGACTGGGTAGTCGAAGTATCCAGTTGTATCCGCGAAACCCTCCTCCCCAAAGGGAAAATATATGTCTCCTACTCTAACTGCCGAGTGGCTGACTATCTAGTCGCCACTCGTTGCTTCAAATGCCAAAAATATGGCCATATAGACAAATATTGTAAAAGCACAGAAATAGTGTGCGCCTTCTGCGCCAAAACCGGGCACTCCACAAAGGAATGCCCCAACAAAGAAACCAGTCCCTCCTGCGCGAACTGCCGAGCCCGTAAGCTCCCCCATAACCACTCGGCAGGTAATAAAAACTGTCCCTCGCGTTCGGCCGCCTTAATACAGAAGGCAACCCGGATTAACTATTCATGAATAGTTATTCCCTCCGTTCCGGTCCGCGTCCCCCACCCGTAACCCCAACCCAACCATCAACCGCTCCGACAGACACGCACACTGCAGAGTGCATCCAGTGCATCCCACTATTAAAAATTGCGCAGATTAACATGCGGCGATCCCGGATAGTGGCATCTGAGATGTCTCACATGCTTAACTCCGGAGAAGTTGACGTTATTCTAGCGCAAGAACCATACAATATCGGTGGAACAATCACGGGATTTGGTCCTCAGAATATCGCGATTATCGGTGCCCCGCGTGGCGGAGGTTCCCAAGCCGCGATAATCACTAAGGGCTCCACCTTCACAATTCTCAAGCTCGCACATCTCTCCGACTCGCATACCGTCGCCGCTGAAATCTCAGGTCCCTTCGGACACCTCTACCTCGTCAGCAGTTACTTTCAATACTCTGACTCCATAGAAACCGGAATCGCGACTGTCCAGAAAGTCCTTGATGCCTTGCATGATAAGCCAATAATCCTGGCCATCGACACTAACGCTAGGTCCCCTCTGTGGGATGATCTGCCCTGGTTCATCCCGAAAAATAGTACCCATAGGTCAAATATCCGTGGCCGTGCCTTCGAACTCTTCATCTCCCAAAACAACCTGAAAATCATAAACACTCCCGGACAACCCCCCACCTTCCGTAATCACAAGGGTGAGTCTAACATAGACGTCACCCTCAGAACCCCTGAAACCGAACACCTATCCTTCTCCTGGAAGGTCCTGGACGGTAGAACCTCCAGTGACCATAACGTAATCTTCATTGAAATATCCGGTCCACCGCCTGAGAATATCGCCTGCACCACTTCCATGCTCCCCGCCCAGGGCAGATTTGCATGCCACAGAGCCAACTGGGACAGATTCATCTCAGAATACACACGACTTCTCCCCGAAAATGCCCCCACACTAGAATTCACGTGCCGCGAAGACGTCCAAAGGGCCATTACTCACCTGGAGAGCGTCATCTTGACTGCGTCAACGATGTCGATCCCCAGGAAAAAATGGTACCCCAGAGCCGTTCCCGGATGGACGGTCGAACTCACGCGATCAAAAAGAAACGCCTACCGCCTCCGACGTGCTTTCCAACGCGAGAAAGATCCGGCCCGTAAAGAAGAAAAACGCCGCGCATACTCGCAGGCCCACAAAATGTACAGAAGACTCTTCCGCAGCTCCGCTAGGAGCGGCTGGAGGGAATTCGTCACACGAATGGGCCTCGTAAATCCCTGGTCTGTGCCATACAGAGCCGTCTTCGGGAAAAATATCCCCCCGCCGTTACTTTCATCAGTTCTCCTGAACGACCGCCACACCGACAATTGGAAAGAAAGCGCAAGCGCGCTACTTGCAGCCCTCAGCCCAGACGACTCAGATCCCGACAGTGAGTCGCACGCCATAACGCGTCGTAACTTCAACATCGCGATAGACACTAATGACGCCCCTGACTTCGATATCCATGAACTGGGTGTAATTATTAACAAACTCGGCAACAACCGCTCCCCGGGACCCGACGGAATCGAAGTACCCGCCCTAAAAAAGGCCTTCAGCCTATCGCCCAACGTGTTCCTAAAAATATTCAATGGTTGCCTGAAGTTCGGCCTCTTCTCATCAACATGGAAAACAGGCAAAATTAGGGCCATCCTCAAGGCCCCTGATAAACCTGAGACCATGCCCTCCTCTTATCGACCTATATGCCTTCTGCCCGTGCTCGGTAAGGTCATGGAGAAACTTATCGTGTGCAGCATCAGGGATACAATATATTCCCCAACATTTGCCTCCGAATCACAGTACGGTTTCAAGCACCGTTGCGGAACGGACGACGCACTCCATAGACTTCAGGAGATCGCACACTCCGTAAGAACAAAGCACGCGGTCGCGCTCTCCTTCGACATCAAGGGCGCCTTCGACAACGTATGGTGGCCCGCCGTAACGGCTGAATTACGCAACCGCGGATGCCCCAAGAACATCTATAACGTAATCCTGGATTATTTCAAAGACCGACAAGTAATCCTTACATCCGAGTACACCACAGTCTCCAAAACCGTCACCAAAGGATGCCCGCAAGGGTCGGTATTCGGACCCTCCATTTGGAATATCCTCTTTGACACCCTACTACGCGAAATAACTACAATAGAGCGCACCCACACCGTGGCTTACGCCGATGACCTACTGGTCGTCGTCGAAGGGAACTCCCGAAGCTCCATAGAAGCGACGGCCAGGGTGGTTGCCGGCGTGATCCGGGGCTGGTGCCAACAATGCAAGCTCTCTCTATCCCCGCATAAAACCACGATGCTTCGCGTGAGCGGAACATTAAATCTCCTTAGGCCTCCCGACATATCAATAGATAATACTCGGCTTCGCTTCGCGAAAAGCCTTAGATATCTGGGCGTGGTGTACGGACACTCGCTAACAGTGGCCGAACACGTAGCTCATATCACGGCCCACGCGAAAGCAAAGTATAATGCACTTTCTGCCTTGACTGGATCCAAATGGGGATACGATTTCCGAGCCCGGACAATCCTTTACAAAGGCATCTTCCTCCCCATCATCACCTATGGTGCGGTTGGCTGGGCCCACAAGCTCAGGCAAGCGCACACTTCCTCTCTAATCAGTGCGCAGCGCGCCGCTCTCCTCAGAGTATGCGCTGCGTACCGTACAACCTCCACGGATGCACTCTGCATACTTGCCAATCAAATCCCCCTGGACCTGTACCTGACAGAGAAGCGCTACCGCTACTTTGTCAGGAAGGATAAGCCGTTCAGATACAGCGGAATAACATTCGACCCCGCCAACCACGATGACCTGAGGCAGCACCGAGCGGAAACCCTCAGCGCACTTCGTGCACACTCCACACAGACCTGGCAGAACAGATGGATCTCCTCGACCAAGGGAAGAGTCACCTTCGAGTTCTTCCCGAACTTGGCCGACAGATCCAAATGTGAAGCCCCGATTACGCATTACACGGCTCAGTTCCTCACTGGCCACGGCAACTTCCGTGCGAAGCTACACCAATTTGGTCTAGCAGACTCGCCGGAATGCGCCTGCGGTGAGGGACCTGAGACCTCCACCCACGTCCTTCTCCACTGTGAGCATCACGCCAGGGCGAGAGAGCCGTTAAAACTCGCCGTAAACGCTCTCGGCCTCCGATGGCCCCCACCCTCTCCAACCTTTGTCTCTAAAGAAATACACGCGCAGTTCGGAGCTTTCGCGCGCGAAGCGCTGCAGCGACAAGAAATACAGCGTAATTAGCCTCCACCCCTTGCCCCCCCCCCCACCCCCCCGACGTGCTCCCCCCACGCAACGCCAGCCCCACTAACAAAAACTTTGCATGCCCCATTTCAGCAACTTGCATGAATTAGCTCCCACGGTTTTGCAGAACCAAAAGAGAGGTGGCTAGCGATACCGCGCCCCCGTCCCTCGACTTCTGGTCGCGGGTCGGGGGCTCGATGCGCAGCCTCCCCTCGAAATGGACCACCCGAGTCCAAAATTCGGTACCTCGGGGTTGGGGAGCCCGGTGGCCGGCGATTGGCCAACTAGGTTTCCGTCGGCCGCCCCCCAACAACGGCGTTGGCTTCGAGGTGGCAGTGGTGTCTGGCCCGGACAGTCAAGGGTACGAGTCGGCGTTTCTATTGCGGGGCGCCCGGCGCGATCGGATCCGTCCGGTCCCGTCGTGTGTCTTGGGATGAAGCGTCGGCTCAAAATCGGTCAGCTAGAAGACCGTACGCCACCAGTAGTGGGGTGCAACTGCAAAATGCACTCCAAACTGGTACTCAACCTAGGTTGAGGTGCGTTGATCGTGCATCAAAACGATCCCTATCCCTGCGTTCCGAACGCCTTTAGGAACAAAGGGGAGGCGTGTTGGCCAACAGGCTAAGGTACCGCCTTAGGAAGAAAACGTAGACACTGTCCCTATCTACTGGCGGGGACAGCTTTTTGGCTTCCCCGTGGGTCGAGAGGAGCGCCCCGGGCAATCCAATCGACCCCTATCGAACCCACAGAGTCACCTACCTAGGTGATGATGACCAAAAAGTGGGCGACCGGCAAAGACCGGTCAAATGTCTCACCTCACGGAGTCACTTCGGTGACGATGACCCAAAACGTGAGTACGATAGGCAAAGAACTATCGAAAGTAGCCAACTCACAGAGCCACAAAAGTGGTGATGACCAAAAATGTGAGTACGACCGGCAAAGACCGGACGAGCGTATCAGCTCATAGAGTCACATAAGTGGCAATGACACAGAATTGAGCACGATCGGCAAAGACCGATCGAAAATGGCAAACTCACAGAGCCACTGCAACAGCAGTGGTGATGACAAAGAATGTGAGAACGTCCGGCAAAGACCGGACGAATGTTTCAAACTCACGGAGTCACTTCGGTGGCGATGACCAAGAACGTGAGTACGACCGGCAAAGACCGGTCGAACGTAGCAGCGAACAGACCACGTCGCCTGATACAGGCAAGGCGGCGTGGATGCGCGGGCATGGCATACCTTGTGTGTGTTTCATGCCCGCGCTTTTTACTTTAATCAAAAAGCGAAAGCAATACGCCGCTGAGAGCGGGCGTGACGCGCGGACATAGGCATAAGCTTGTGTCCGCGTATTTCGCTTTAAAGAAATAAAGCACTATGCCGTCGAAGGCGGCATGGTGGCGTGTTGGCGCGGGCATGGCACACCGATGTGTGCTTCATGCTCGCGCCGTTTTGCTTTAAAGGAATTTGAGGTTGTAAAGCACTGCATCGCTGGCGTGGCGGCCAGTCGTCCCATAATATGCGCGGGCATGTGCATGCACTTTGTGCGTGTATATGTCCGCGCATTTCACGTTAAGGGATTTTCGGGATCTTAGCTAGACTAGGCCCTCTGGAAATAATACGCCGATGGTGGACGGCGTGTTGGCGCGGGTATGGACATGCACCTGGTGCGTGCCTCGTGCCCGCGCTTTCTGCATTAAGCAAATTTCCAGAAGGGATACGCCGCTGGTAGTCGGCACGTCGGCGCGGGCATGGCATGCACTTTGTGCGTGTTTCATGCCCGCGCTTTTCACTTTAAGGAGATTTTTAGGTCTGGCTAGGGGCTAGAAGCACTACGGTGCTAGCAATAGGCACGCTTGCGCGGGCATGGCATGCACTTTGTGCGTGTTTCATGCCCGCGCTTTTCACTTTAAGGAGTTTTCTAGGCCGGGACCCTCGGGATCCCCGTTAGATTAGGCCCCCTGGAAATAACACGCTGATGGTGGACGGCGTGGCGCGGGCACGGGCATGCACCTGGTGTGTGCTGCGTGTCCGCGCTTTTTGCATTAGGCAAATTTCCAGAGGGGATACGCCGCTGGTAGTCGGCACGCTGGCGCGGGCATGGCATGCACTCTGTGCGTGTTTCATGCCCGCGCTTTTCACTTTAAGGAGATTTTTAGGTCTAGCTAGGGGCTAGAAGCACTACGATGCTAGCAATGCTAGCAATAGGCACGTTTGCGCGGGCATGGCATGCACTTTGTGCGTGTTTCATGCCCGCGCTTTTCACTTTAAGGAGTTTTCTAGGCCGGGACCCTCGGGATTCCCGTTAGATTAGGCCCCCTGGAAATAACACGCTGATGGTGGACGGCGTGGCGCGGGCACGGGCATGCACCTGGTGTGTGCTGCGTGTCCGCGCTTTTTGCATTAGGCAAATTTCCAGAGGGGATACGCCGCTGGTAGTCGGCACGTTGGCGCGGGCATGGCATGCACTTTGTGCGTGTTTCATGCCCGCGCTTTTCACTTTAAGGAGATTTTTAGGTCTAGCTAGGGGCTAGAAGCACTACGGTGCTAGCAATAGGCACGTTAGCGCGGGCATGGCATGCATTTTGTGCGTGTTTCATGCCCGCGCTTTTCACTTTAAGGGGATTTTTAGGTCTAGCTAGGGGCTAGAAGCACTACGGTGCTAGCAATAGGCACGTTAGCGCGGGCATGGCATGCACTTTGTGCATGTTTCATGCCCGCGCTTTTCACTTTAAGGAGATTTTTAGGCTATAGCTCAGGGTTTAGAAGCACTACGGTGCTAGTTGGCGCGGGCATGGCATGCACTCTGTGCGTGTTTCATGCCCGCGCTTTTCACTTTCAGGAGATTTTTAGGGCACTTTTAGGGAAATCTAGAGGAAAAATTAGGGGAAAAACCAGAAAATTTGGGACGGCGCCGCTCAGAGAGAAGGCAAAAGAACGCCGGCGAGCACAAAACGAAACAATGCGCCACCAAAATAGTGCAAAAACTTGAACGCAAACGCATTAAAAGTGCCAAAAAACGGCCAAAAATGCTGCAAAAAACCAAAGAACTGCGCCGCTACGAACAAATAAATCAAGCAAAACACGATAGAAACAAGCCAAGATACGGAAGAGACACACGGGTCTGATTGGACATGCCAAGGGAAGGGCTCTAATCCCCTGGGGAGCCGGAGCTGTAAGGGACACAACGTGTCCTAGCTACGCTTGTGCCTCCACGTGGTACCGCTGGAAAGCAGGCTCTTCGGAGTCGAGCGAACCAAACGAAGCGTAGTGGAGTGGAGGAGACAACCACTCTAAGTCCACGTCTCCCACGGACCAAATGGCGTCATGCGTGGGCGCGCAGCTGACGACGGCACCGCGGCCAACACCAACACCCAAAGGGTGAAGGGAAGGCCCTCGCGAGAGAGCCGTCAATGCCACAGCGTCCAACAAGACATGAACACCGGCACCGTGGTCCACGGGCAGCCGAAGTACCCAGCCGCAGAACGGCCGCGGCCCCGAACCCCATCGCGAGTCAAAAGCAAAACGCTACTGACCGAGGTTCGGAGCCCCCGCGGAGCCGCCCAACGAAGGCCGGGAAACCTAAACTGCCCGCTGGCTGCCAGGGAATCCCACCCAGCACGCCAGAAACCCCGTCGAAAGCAGGCCACCGCTGACCGAGACTCGGAACTCCTGCGGAGTCACTTTGTGACCGCGGTCCCGAGCCCCATCGAGAGGCAGTGGAGCAACGCCGACCGAAGCACGGAACTCCTGCGGAGTCACCAAGTGACCGCGGCTCCGTGCTCCATCGAGAGTCGAGCAAGAAACCACGGCTACACCGAGCGGATCGCCGACGGCCGAGGCCCGAATCCCATCGAATCTAAAGCGGAAAGTGGAACCAAGCTGCTACCGAAACATAGAGCTCTAACGGGAGCTATGCACCAAGCGTGCATAGCCGTGGCCTACGGAGCAGCACAGAGACCGCGAGACCGCGGGAAGAGTGCCTCATCGAAAGCCAAGCGGCGGGAAGCGCTCGTGCTAAGACCGAGGCCATGACCTGCTCCAGACAGGGGGAGACCTACCCACTACCCACATCCCCATCCCGACCAAACCCCCAAGCCGACGCACCGCATCCGCCACCCTCTAGCGCTCCAACGGAACGAAAGAAGGAGACAAGCGTCGAGGCAAAACCCATCGGGACCGGCATTTCTGAAACCCAGCTAAATACCATGTTCGAATGAGCTGGGTGGTAGATGAGATGACGGAACCGAGGGACCCCCCCGTGTCCACTAATACTTCCTTTCCTTTTCCAGCCGACCCTGGGAACTGGGGGTTAATCCAGCCGCAACAAAATTTCAAAACATGATGGTTTCTCCAAGTTCAAAAGATTCCGGAGGTAAACTAGCCCCCCATTCGGATCTCCGGGAGGGGGCTGGACTGGGGGAGACTATCATGGAAGCGGTGAGAAGATCTCGGCCGGCAGCACATCGCCCGCCAGAGATAAGAAGACAACGTGGGACGCAAACGGTCGCACCACTTGTCGAGACGCGAAACCGCCCGGTGACGCGCTCGATGACCGCTGCTCTTGCGAGTCTTCTACACCGCGAACCCGCTCCCGGGCGGGTCCCCTCCTCGTCCGCGCCGACAGTGGTGCGGACCCAACAAGGTAACGGCCTTCGTGCCGTCCAAGTCCGCCTAACGAGGTGCGACGAATCGATAAGTAAAAGGAAACAGGCAAAGTTATGCAAAGAAAAAGTAGAAGGGAAACAGGCAAGCGACAGGAAAGAAAGGAAACAGGCAAGCGATAGTTCCGCGAATAGCTCCGCGAACAGAGTAGAGACCGCGTGCGAGAATACGTCCGCGCACGCGTCGTCCAGGGCCTCAATGCCCGCAAGCGTCCCGTCTCCGAACGCGAACGAAGTCCCTACCCACATAGGAACACCGAAACAAGGAGAAAGGCTCTCGGAGCCCGCGCCCACGACAGCGACCACGGGGCTTAGAGTAATGCAGCTGAATATGCGTCGTTCAGCTGCGGTAACTGGCGAGGTGCGTCAGCTCATTGTCGAAAAGCGACTTGACGTCCTGCTATTGCAGGAAGCATACGTAAAGAAGCAAGAGACGAGCAGCACCGTCTGTGGCTTAGGAACCGGGGTGAGGATAGCGGCAGTACACACGGAAACGCCGTGGGCTGCAGTAGCCGTATGCAATCCACACCTCGATATAGTCTTCGTCTCACAGCTTAGTAACTCCCACTGTGCATGTGCGGAAATACTGGCTCCCGGTTCCTCATTCTATGTAGCATCGTGTTACTTTCAACACTGCGAAGAGATTGAGAAACATCTCAGGCACCTCGAGATGGTGTTCCGCTCCCTGAGAGGGCAGAGACTGTTAGTATCGTTAGATGCCAACGCGCGGTCGTCACTCTGGGGCCCGCAGAGAACCGACGATAGAGGAGCCCAACTCGAATCCCTCGTCGCAGCGTTTGGCATGGAAGTGGTGAACGACGTTGCCCAACCACCAACTTTCTGGACGCCACGAGGTTCGTCATTCATCGACGTTACTCTGGCGTCGCCTTCCATGACCCGATTCATCCGGGGATGGAATGTCAGGTGCGACTGGACGACTAGTGACCACAATGCTGTGGACATCAGGCTGAGACTG
>NW_027489146.1:27500-30000 GCF_050948215.1 Halictus rubicundus | reverse complement strand
TTTCAAAACAATACGCCGCTGGTACTTTGAAGTATACTGATCCTTTTATTATTTTTTTTATTTTTTTTTTTCAAAACACTACGCCGCTGGTACCCGTGAACCTGGTAGAACAGAATGTAGTACGATCGGGTGTCACTCGGATCGCTAATAACTCGGTAAACACGCTTCCTAGTCGTTTGTCATCGCGATACATGCTATCGTAGAGAAAAAAAAAGATAGGGACAGAAGGAATCTCGTCAATCCAACGCTGCGGTACGCATAGACCTTCGGGGATACACTAACTAACAATACGGAGCATCATTTCCAACCGCCGTTTACCCGTGCAATTTGTAGAACAGAATGTAGTACGGCCGGGTGTCACTCGGATCGCTAATAACTCGGTAAACACGCTTCCTAGTCGTTTGTCATCGCGATACATGCTATCGTAGAGAAAAAAAAAGATAGAGACAGAAGGAATCTCGTCAATCCAACGCTGCGGTACGCATAGACCTTCGGGGATACACTAACTAACAATACGGAGCATCATTTCCAACCGCCGTTTACCCGTGCAATTTGTAGAACAGAATGTAGTACGGCCGGGTGTCACCCTACTCAAGTCCATTATTTGCTAATAACTCGATAAATAATAATTGTAGCGAGTTTGGTGTTATGATATATATTGTTAGAAACCGTCTATATTACAGTGATATCACGTCGAAAATCGTCTAGGACCGATAGGGAAAAAGTTTCCTCTTGGCGGTGGGACTTAGAAAAATTTTCGTCGAACGTCCGACGGAGTAGCACATCCGTCCATTATTTGCTAATAACTCGATAAATAATAATTGTAGCGAGTTTGGTGTTATGATATATATTGTTAGAAACCGTCTATATTACAGTGATATCACGTCGAAAATCGTCTAGGACCGATACGGAAAAAGTTTCCTCTTGGCGGTGGGACTTAGAAAAATTTCCAGAGTTTTGTCGACGGAGTAGCACATCCGTCCATTATTTGCTAATAACTCGATAAATAATAATTGTAGCGAGTTTGGTGTTATGATATATATTGTTAGAAACCGTCTATATTACAGTGATATCACGTCGAAAATCGTCTAGGACCGATAGGGAAAAAGTTTCCTCTTGGCGGTGGGACTTAGAAAAATTTTCGTCGAACGTCCGACGGAGTAGCACATCCGTCCATTATTTGCTAATAACTCGATAAATAATAATTGTAGCGAGTTTGGTGTTATGATATATATTGTTAGAAACCGTCTATATTACAGTGATATCACGTCGAAAATCGTCTAGGACCGATACGGAAAAAGTTTCCTCTTAGCGGTGGGACTTAGAAAAATTTCCAGAGTTTTGTCGACGGAGTAGCACATCCGTCCATTATTTGCTAATAACTCGATGAATAATAATTGTAGCGAGTTTGGTGTTATGATATATATTGTTAGAAACCGTCTATATTACAGTGATATCACGTCGAAAATCGTCTAGGACCGATAGGGAAAAAGTTTCCTCTTGGCGGTGGGACTTAGAAAAATTTTCGTCGAACGTCCGACGGAGTAGCACATCCGTCCATTATTTGCTAATAACTCGAAGAATAATAATTGTAGCGAGTTTGGTGTTATGATATATATTGTTAGAAACCGTCTATATTACAGTGATATCACGTCGAAAATCGTCTAGGACCGATAGGGAAAAAGTTTCCTCTTGGCGGTGGGACTTAGAAAAATTTTCGTCGAACGTCCGACGGAGTAGCACATCCGTCCATTATTTGCTAATAACTCGATAAATAATAATTGTAGCGAGTTTGGTGTTATGATATATATTGTTAGAAACCGTCTATATTACAGTGATATCACGTCGAAAATCGTCTAGGACCGATACGGAAAAAGTTTCCTCTTAGCGGTGGGACTTAGAAAAATTTCCAGAGTTTTGTCGACGGAGTAGCACATCCGTCCATTATTTGCTAATAACTCGATGAATAATAATTGTAGCGAGTTTGGTGTTATGATATATATTGTTAGAAACCGTCTATATTACAGTGATATCACGTCGAAAATCGTCTAGGACCGATAGGGAAAAAGTTTCCTCTTGGCGGTGGGACTTAGAAAAATTTTCGTCGAACGTCCGACGGAGTAGCACATCCGTCCATTATTTGCTAATAACTCGATAAATAATAATTGTAGCGAGTTTGGTGTTATGATATATATTGTTAGAAACCGTCTATATTACAGTGATATCACGTCGAAAATCGTCTAGGACCGATACGGAAAAAGTTTCCTCTTAGCGGTGGGACTTAGAAAAATTTCCAGAGTTTTGTCGACGGAGTAGCACATCCGTCCATTATTTGCTAATAACTCGATAAATAATAATTGTAGCGAGTTTGGTGTTATGATATATATTGCTAGAAATCGTCTATATTACAGTGATATCACGTCGAAAATCGTCTAGGACCGATACTTAAAAATTTTCCTCTTATTTGTGGGACTTAGAAAAATTTTCAAAGTTCGGTGAA
>NW_027489146.1:15000-17500 GCF_050948215.1 Halictus rubicundus | reverse complement strand
TTAAAGATCAAATTGACATGACACCACTTACAGATGAAAATTTTCAATCGAAGCTTTTAGACCGCATCTGCCAGAACTTATCCAGATGGCCCACAGATAGATTAGCTGTCGAGCTGGAAATATATCTAAGGAAGGTATTCCCGCCGACCAAAAAACAGCACCGCGCCCCTGTACCATCCGATCGTGTAATGACGAAGCGACAAGCTCGTCGTGTGGAATATGCCAAAACCCAAAGATTGTGGCGGAAAAACCCCTGCAGATGCATTAAAACGGTCCTTGCGGGGAAAACCACCGATAATCCGCCTGACAAAAGGACCATGATCTCCTTTTGGAAAAATGTAATGACGGATGGTAATAACCCATCCCCGGGTATAGTACACGGCAGGCCAATCCTAGTAGACCTATGGAAGCCTATCACCCTAGACGAGATTAGGGACTCATTCCCGGAGCGCACGACCTGTCCGGGACCAGATGGTCTTACAGTTCGCCAGCTTAGGGCTGTGCCGCTGTCAATCCTATCAAGGATTTTTAACGTAACTCTGGTATGCGGTAAACTACCTGAATACCTCCTTAAGGCTAGAACGACACTAATCCCAAAAAAGGATGGTGCTAAGGAACCAGGTGACTATAGACCTATCACGGTCAATTCAGTCCTTACACGGACCTTCCATAAAATTCTGGCTAGGCGCCTCACGCGTGGGGTCGAATTGGATAAAAGACAGAAGGCATTTCTACCTGTCGACGGCTGCGCTGAAAACATCTTTGACTTGGACATGATCCTGAAGTACCACCGTCAATATTTCAAACCACTCTTCCTAGCATCAATGGACTTGGCAAAAGCATTTGACTCCGTGTCGCATGCCACCATTAAGGACACATTGAGCATCATGGGACTGCCTAACCCAATGGTAGAATACATTCTTGACACTTACGCGCGCAGCTCGACGCAGTTGTGTTGTAATGGCTGGGAGTCCGAAGCCTTCAAACCGACTTGTGGGGTTAAACAAGGCGACCCCTTATCATCAATTATCTTCAATTTTATCATTGACAGACTCCTCAAGCTAATTCCACCAGAGATTGGCATCAAAATCGGCGAACAGCACTTCAATGCGTTCGCCTTCGCGGATGATCTGATATTTATTGCATCCACGCCAAATGGTCTCCAAATGTCAATCGATGTTGCTACGGACTTCCTGGCCAAGTGTGGCCTGAAAATAAATGCTACCAAGTCGTTTACAGTGGCGGTGAGAAATGTGCCACACCAAAAGAAGGTAGTGGTAGATGCTTCTACAGTCTTCACCTGTCAAGGACGACCTCTTCCTGCTCTCAGAAGATCCGAGGAATGGAATTACCTAGGGGTACCGTTCACCCCTGAAGGTCTGACGTCGGTCAAACCGGAAAGTGACCTCAAATTAGCACTAGATAAGATCACAAAGGCGCCGTTCAAACCGCAACAACGGCTGTTTGCCTTAAGAGTCATAGTTTTGCCATCATTGTTTCACCTACTCACCTTGGGAAACACTACACTCAGTCGGCTAAGGAAAATCGATACGATGACTCGGGCTGCCATAAGGAAATGGCTTAACCTCCCGCATGACGTACTAAACGCCTACTTTCATGCAAGCGCCAAAGATGGAGGCCTCTCTATTCCGTCAGTACGATGGCTAATGCCGCTACGACGCAAGGAAAGACTTGAGAGATACATATCCAATACCTCTGAAGCCAACCAATTTATCACCCAAGAGGTCCAGAGGGCAGTGAGGCGACTGACCGACAATCGTGAAATCTTTGACTCAACGGCCAAAATAATACGGAAGTGGGCCGACTTACTCCACTCTTCCATAGATGGGAAAGGCCTAAAGGACTCTCGGGACATCCCACAACAACATCAGTGGGTGACCGACGGCACAAAGTTCCTGACTGGAAGAGATTTCATTAGTGCTATTAAACTACGGATCCTAGCTTTGCCTACGCGCTCTAGAACACAAAGAGGCCGAATCGGAGATCGATCCTGTAGAGCAGGCTGTAATGCCGTCGAAACGCTCAATCATGTACTACAGCAGTGCCATAGAACTCACCGGGCCAGAATCGAACGTCATAATGCCCTGGCTAAATATATGATGCGGGCACTGCTGAACAAATACGGCACTGTCGTCGAGGAACCACGTTTTGAAACACAGGAGGGTCTGAGGAAACCCGACCTCTTAGCGAAACAAGGGGCCGAGGCACTGGTCCTCGATGCACAAGTAGTCGGAGAAAACGTCGACCTACGAGCAGCGCACGACAACAAAGTGGCAAAGTATAGGCCATTAACTGGAGCCATCAAGGAAAGGTACGCGGTGGAGCGCGTATCGTTTACCAGCGTAACACTCTCTTACCGCGGAGTATGGAGTGCTACCTCAGCCAATGACCTTATCGAGAAAAGACTCCTGAAGAAGAAAGAGATGAAAATTCTCTCAACACGAGTGGTGATTGGAGGACTTAGCGGATTCTGGAAATT
>NW_027489146.1:0-10000 GCF_050948215.1 Halictus rubicundus | reverse complement strand
GTCGAAAATCGTCTAGGACCGATACGGAAAAAGTTTCCTCTTAGCGGTGGGACTTAGAAAAATTTCCAGAGTTTTGTCGACGGAGTAGCACATCCGTCCATTATTTGCTAATAACTCGATAAATAATAATTGTAGCGAGTTTGGTGTTATGACATATATTGTTAGAAACCGTCTATATTACAGTGATATCACGTCGAAAATCGTCTAGGACCGATACGGAAAAAGTTTCCTCTTAGCGGTGGGACTTAGAAAAATTTCCAGAGTTTTGTCGACGGAGTAGCACATCCGTCCATTATTTGCTAATAACTCGATAAATAATAATTGTAGCGAGTTTGGTGTTATGATATATATTGTTAGAAACCGTCTATATTACAGTGATATCACGTCGAAAATCGTCTAGGACCGATAGGGAAAAAGTTTCCTCTTGGCGGTGGGACTTAGAAAAATTTTCGTCGAACGTCCGACGGAGTAGCACATCCGTCCATTATTTGCTAATAACTCGATAAATAATAATTGTAGCGAGTTTGGTGTTATGATATATATTGTTAGAAACCGTCTATATTACAGTGATATCACGTCGAAAATCGTCTAGGACCGATACGGAAAAAGTTTCCTCTTAGCGGTGGGACTTAGAAAAATTTCCAGAGTTTTGTCGACGGAGTAGCACATCCGTCCATTATTTGCTAATAACTCGATAAATAATAATTGTAGCGAGTTTGGTGTTATGATATATATTGTTAGAAACCGTCTATATTACAGTGATATCACGTCGAAAATCGTCTAGGACCGATAGGGAAAAAGTTTCCTCTTGGCGGTGGGACTTAGAAAAATTTTCGTCGAACGTCCGACGGAGTAGCACATCCGTCCATTATTTGCTAATAACTCGATAAATAATAATTGTAGCGAGTTTGGTGTTATGATATATATTGTTAGAAACCGTCTATATTACAGTGATATCACGTCGAAAATCGTCTAGGACCGATACGGAAAAAGTTTCCTCTTGGCGGTGGGACTTAGAAAAATTTCCAGAGTTTTGTCGACGGAGTAGCACATCCGTCCATTATTTGCTAATAACTCGATAAATAATAATTGTAGCGAGTTTGGTGTTATGATATATATTGTTAGAAACCGTCTATATTACAGTGATATCACGTCGAAAATCGTCTAGGACCGATAGGGAAAAAGTTTCCTCTTGGCGGTGGGACTTAGAAAAATTTCCAGAGTTTTGTCGACGGAGTAGCACATCCGTCCATTATTTGCTAATAACTCGATAAATAATAATTGTAGCGAGTTTGGTGTTATGATATATATTGTTAGAAACCGTCTATATTACAGTGATATCACGTCGAAAATCGTCTAGGACCGATAGGGAAAAAGTTTCCTCTTGGCGGTGGGACTTAGAAAAATTTTCGTCGAACGTCCGACGGAGTAGCACATCCGTCCATTATTTGCTAATAACTCGATAAATAATAATTGTAGCGAGTTTGGTGTTATGATATATATTGTTAGAAACCGTCTATATTACAGTGATATCACGTCGAAAATCGTCTAGGACCGATACGGAAAAAGTTTCCTCTTGGCGGTGGGACTTAGAAAAATTTTCGTCGAACGTCCGACGGAGTAGCACATCCGTCCATTATTTGCTAATAACTCGATAAATAATAATTGTAGCGAGTTTGGTGTTATGATATATATTGTTAGAAACCGTCTATATTACAGTGATATCACGTCGAAAATCGTCTAGGACCGATACGGAAAAAGTTTCCTCTTGGCGGTGGGACTTAGAAAAATTTTCGTCGAACGTCCGACGGAGTAGCACATCCGTCCATTATTTGCTAATAACTCGATAAATAATAATTGTAGCGAGTTTGGTGTTATGATATATATTGTTAGAAACCGTCTATATTACAGTGATATCACGTCGAAAATCGTCTAGGACCGATACGGAAAAAGTTTCCTCTTGGCGGTGGGACTTAGAAAAATTTCCAGAGTTTTGTCGACGGAGTAGCACATCCGTCCATTATTTGCTAATAACTCGATAAATAATAATTGTAGCGAGTTTGGTGTTATGATATATATTGTTAGAAACCGTCTATATTACAGTGATATCACGTCGAAAATCGTCTAGGACCGATAGGGAAAAAGTTTCCTCTTGGCGGTGGGACTTAGAAAAATTTTCGTCGAACGTCCGACGGAGTAGCACATCCGTCCATTATTTGCTAATAACTCGATAAATAATAATTGTAGCGAGTTTGGTGTTATGATATATATTGTTAGAAACCGTCTATATTACAGTGATATCACGTCGAAAATCGTCTAGGACCGATACGGAAAAAGTTTCCTCTTGGCGGTGGGACTTAGAAAAATTTCCAGAGTTTTGTCGACGGAGTAGCACATCCGTCCATTATTTGCTAATAACTCGATAAATAATAATTGTAGCGAGTTTGGTGTTATGATATATATTGTTAGAAACCGTCTATATTACAGTGATATCACGTCGAAAATCGTCTAGGACCGATAGGGAAAAAGTTTCCTCTTGGCGGTGGGACTTAGAAAAATTTTCGTCGAACGTCCGACGGAGTAGCACATCCGTCCATTATTTGCTAATAACTCGATAAATAATAATTGTAGCGAGTTTGGTGTTATGATATATATTGTTAGAAACCGTCTATATTACAGTGATATCACGTCGAAAATCGTCTAGGACCGATACGGAAAAAGTTTCCTCTTAGCGGTGGGACTTAGAAAAATTTCCAGAGTTTTGTCGACGGAGTAGCACATCCGTCCATTATTTGCTAATAACTCGATAAATAATAATTGTAGCGAGTTTGGTGTTATGATATATATTGTTAGAAACCGTCTATATTACAGTGATATCACGTCGAAAATCGTCTAGGACCGATACGGAAAAAGTTTCCTCTTAGCGGTGGGACTTAGAAAAATTTTCGTCGAACGTCCGACGGAGTAGCACATCCGTCCATTATTTGCTAATAACTCGATAAATAATAATTGTAGCGAGTTTGGTGTTATGATATATATTGTTAGAAACCGTCTATATTACAGTGATATCACGTCGAAAATCGTCTAGGACCGATAGGGAAAAAGTTTCCTCTTGGCGGTGGGACTTAGAAAAATTTCCAGAGTTTTGTCGACGGAGTAGCACATCCGTCCATTATTTGCTAATAACTCGATAAATAATAATTGTAGCGAGTTTGGTGTTATGATATATATTGTTAGAAACCGTCTATATTACAGTGATATCACGTCGAAAATCGTCTAGGACCGATACGGAAAAAGTTTCCTCTTAGCGGTGGGACTTAGAAAAATTTCCAGAGTTTTGTCGACGGAGTAGCACATCCGTCCATTATTTGCTAATAACTCGATAAATAATAATTGTAGCGAGTTTGGTGTTATGATATATATTGTTAGAAACCGTCTATATTACAGTGATATCACGTCGAAAATCGTCTAGGACCGATAGGGAAAAAGTTTCCTCTTGGCGGTGGGACTTAGAAAAATTTCCAGAGTTTTGTCGACGGAGTAGCACATCCGTCCATTATTTGCTAATAACTCGATAAATAATAATTGTAGCGAGTTTGGTGTTATGATATATATTGTTAGAAACCGTCTATATTACAGTGATATCACGTCGAAAATCGTCTAGGACCGATAGGGAAAAAGTTTCCTCTTGGCGGTGGACTTAGAAAAATTTCAGAGTTTGTCGACGGAGTAGCACATCCGTCCATTATTTGCTAATAACTCGATAAATAATAATTGTAGCGAGTTTGGTGTTATGATATATATTGTTAGAAACCGTCTATATTACAGTGATATCACGTCGAAAATCGTCTAGGACCGATAGGGAAAAAGTTTCCTCTTGGCGGTGGGACTTAGAAAAATTTTCGTCGAACGTCCGACGGAGTAGCACATCCGTCCATTATTTGCTAATAACTCGATAAATAATAATTGTAGCGAGTTTGGTGTTATGATATATATTGTTAGAAACCGTCTATATTACAGTGATATCACGTCGAAAATCGTCTAGGACCGATACGGAAAAAGTTTCCTCTTGGCGGTGGGACTTAGAAAAATTTCCAGAGTTTGTCGACGGAGTAGCACATCCGTCCATTATTTGCTAATAACTCGATAAATAATAATTGTAGCGAGTTTGGTGTTATGATATATATTGTTAGAAACCGTCTATATTACAGTGATATCACGTCGAAAATCGTCTAGGACCGATAGGGAAAAAGTTTCCTCTTGGCGGTGGGACTTAGAAAAATTTCCAGAGTTTTGTCGACGGAGTAGCACATCCGTCCATTATTTGCTAATAACTCGATAAATAATAATTGTAGCGAGTTTGGTGTTATGATATATATTGTTAGAAACCGTCTATATTACAGTGATATCACGTCGAAAATCGTCTAGGACCGATAGGGAAAAAGTTTCCTCTTGGCGGTGGGACTTAGAAAAATTTCGTCGTACGTCCGACGGAGTAGCACATCCGTCCATTATTTGCTAATAACTCGATAAATAATAATTGTAGCGAGTTTGGTGTTATGATATATATTGTTAGAAACCGTCTATATTACAGTGATATCACGTCGAAAATCGTCTAGGACCGATACGGAAAAAGTTTCCTCTTGGCGGTGGGACTTAGAAAAATTTTCGTCGAACGTCCGACGGAGTAGCACATCCGTCCATTATTTGCTAATAACTCGATAAATAATAATTGTAGCGAGTTTGGTGTTATGATATATATTGTTAGAAACCGTCTATATTACAGTGATATCACGTCGAAAATCGTCTAGGACCGATACGGAAAAAGTTTCCTCTTGGCGGTGGGACTTAGAAAAATTTCCAGAGTTTTGTCGACGGAGTAGCACATCCGTCCATTATTTGCTAATAACTCGATAAATAATAATTGTAGCGAGTTTGGTGTTATGATATATATTGTTAGAAACCGTCTATATTACAGTGATATCACGTCGAAAATCGTCTAGGACCGATAGGGAAAAAGTTTCCTCTTGGCGGTGGGACTTAGAAAAATTTTCGTCGAACGTCCGACGGAGTAGCACATCCGTCCATTATTTGCTAATAACTCGATAAATAATAATTGTAGCGAGTTTGGTGTTATGATAATATATTGTTAGAAACCGTCTATATTACAGTGATATCACGTCGAAAATCGTCTAGGACCGATACGGAAAAAGTTTCCTCTTGGCGGTGGGACTTAGAAAAATTTCCAGAGTTTTGTCGACGGAGTAGCACATCCGTCCATTATTTGCTAATAACTCGATAAATAATAATTGTAGCGAGTTTGGTGTTATGATATATATTGTTAGAAACCGTCTATATTACAGTGATATCACGTCGAAAATCGTCTAGGACCGATAGGGAAAAAGTTTCCTCTTGGCGGTGGGACTTAGAAAAATTTTCGTCGAACGTCCGACGGAGTAGCACATCCGTCCATTATTTGCTAATAACTCGATAAATAATAATTGTAGCGAGTTTGGTGTTATGATATATATTGTTAGAAACCGTCTATATTACAGTGATATCACGTCGAAAATCGTCTAGGACCGATACGGAAAAAGTTTCCTCTTGGCGGTGGGACTTAGAAAAATTTTCGTCGAACGTCCGACGGAGTAGCACATCCGTCCATTATTTGCTAATAACTCGATAAATAATAATTGTAGCGAGTTTGGTGTTATGATATATATTGTTAGAAACCGTCTATATTACAGTGATATCACGTCGAAAATCGTCTAGGACCGATACGGAAAAAGTTTCCTCTTGGCGGTGGGACTTAGAAAAATTTTCGTCGAACGTCCGACGGAGTAGCACATCCGTCCATTATTTGCTAATAACTCGATAAATAATAATTGTAGCGAGTTTGGTGTTATGATATATATTGTTAGAAACCGTCTATATTACAGTGATATCACGTCGAAAATCGTCTAGGACCGATACGGAAAAAGTTTCCTCTTGGCGGTGGGACTTAGAAAAATTTCCAGAGTTTTGTCGACGGAGTAGCACATCCGTCCATTATTTGCTAATAACTCGATAAATAATAATTGTAGCGAGTTTGGTGTTATGATATATATTGTTAGAAACCGTCTATATTACAGTGATATCACGTCGAAAATCGTCTAGGACCGATACGGAAAAAGTTTCCTCTTAGCGGTGGGACTTAGAAAAATTTCCAGAGTTTTGTCGACGGAGTAGCACATCCGTCCATTATTTGCTAATAACTCGATAAATAATAATTGTAGCGAGTTTGGTGTTATGATATATATTGTTAGAAACCGTCTATATTACAGTGATATCACGTCGAAAATCGTCTAGGACCGATAGGGAAAAAGTTTCCTCTTGGCGGTGGGACTTAGAAAAATTTCAGAGTTTTGTCGACGGAGTAGCACATCCGTCCATTATTTGCTAATAACTCGATAAATAATAATTGTAGCGAGTTTGGTGTTATGATATATATTGTTAGAAACCGTCTATATTACAGTGATATCACGTCGAAAATCGTCTAGGACCGATAGGGAAAAAGTTTCCTCTTAGCGGTGGGACTTAGAAAAATTTCCAGAGTTTTGTCGACGGAGTAGCACATCCGTCCATTATTTGCTAATAACTCGATAAATAATAATTGTAGCGAGTTTGGTGTTATGATATATATTGTTAGAAACCGTCTATATTACAGTGATATCACGTCGAAAATCGTCTAGGACCGATAGGGAAAAAGTTTCCTCTTGGCGGTGGGACTTAGAAAAATTTTCGTCGAACGTCCGACGGAGTAGCACATCCGTCCATTATTTGCTAATAACTCGATAAATAATAATTGTAGCGAGTTTGGTGTTATGATATATATTGTTAGAAACCGTCTATATTACAGTGATATCACGTCGAAAATCGTCTAGGACCGATACGGAAAAAGTTTCCTCTTGGCGGTGGGACTTAGAAAAATTTCCAGAGTTTTGTCGACGGAGTAGCACATCCGTCCATTATTTGCTAATAACTCGATAAATAATAATTGTAGCGAGTTTGGTGTTATGATATATATTGTTAGAAACCGTCTATATTACAGTGATATCACGTCGAAAATCGTCTAGGACCGATAGGGAAAAAGTTTCCTCTTGGCGGTGGGACTTAGAAAAATTTCCAGAGTTTTGTCGACGGAGTAGCACATCCGTCCATTATTTGCTAATAACTCGATAAATAATAATTGTAGCGAGTTTGGTGTTATGATATATATTGTTAGAAACCGTCTATATTACAGTGATATCACGTCGAAAATCGTCTAGGACCGATAGGGAAAAAGTTTCCTCTTGGCGGTGGGACTTAGAAAAATTTTCGTCGAACGTCCGACGGAGTAGCACATCCGTCCATTATTTGCTAATAACTCGATAAATAATAATTGTAGCGAGTTTGGTGTTATGATATATATTGTTAGAAACCGTCTATATTACAGTGATATCACGTCGAAAATCGTCTAGGACCGATACGGAAAAAGTTTCCTCTTGCGGTGGGACTTAGAAAAATTTTCAGTCGAACGTCCGACGGAGTAGCACATCCGTCCATTATTTGCTAATAACTCGATAAATAATAATTGTAGCGAGTTTGGTGTTATGATATATATTGTTAGAAACCGTCTATATTACAGTGATATCACGTCGAAAATCGTCTAGGACCGATACGGAAAAAGTTTCCTCTTGGCGGTGGGACTTAGAAAAATTTTCGTCGAACGTCCGACGGAGTAGCACATCCGTCCATTATTTGCTAATAACTCGATAAATAATAATTGTAGCGAGTTTGGTGTTATGATATATATTGTTAGAAACCGTCTATATTACAGTGATATCACGTCGAAAATCGTCTAGGACCGATACGGAAAAAGTTTCCTCTTGGCGGTGGGACTTAGAAAAATTTCCAGAGTTTTGTCGACGGAGTAGCACATCCGTCCATTATTTGCTAATAACTCGATAAATAATAATTGTAGCGAGTTTGGTGTTATGATATATATTGTTAGAAACCGTCTATATTACAGTGATATCACGTCGAAAATCGTCTAGGACCGATAGGGAAAAAGTTTCCTCTTGGCGGTGGGACTTAGAAAAATTTTCGTCGAACGTCCGACGGAGTAGCACATCCGTCCATTATTTGCTAATAACTCGATAAATAATAATTGTAGCGAGTTTGGTGTTATGATATATATTGTTAGAAACCGTCTATATTACAGTGATATCACGTCGAAAATCGTCTAGGACCGATACGGAAAAAGTTTCCTCTTGGCGGTGGGACTTAGAAAAATTTCCAGAGTTTTGTCGACGAGTAGCACATCCGTCCATTATTTGCTAATAACTCGATAAATAATAATTGTAGCGAGTTTGGTGTTATGATATATATTGTTAGAAACCGTCTATATTACAGTGATATCACGTCGAAAATCGTCTAGGACCGATACGGAAAAAGTTTCCTCTTGCGGTGGGACTTAGAAAAATTTCGTCGAACGTCCGACGGAGTAGCACATCCGTCCATTATTTGCTAATAACTCGATAAATAATAATTGTAGCGAGTTTGGTGTTATGATATATATTGTTAGAAACCGTCTATATTACAGTGATATCACGTCGAAAATCGTCCTAGGACCGATACGGAAAAAGTTTCCTCTTAGGCGGTGGGACTTAGAAAAATTTCCAGAGTTTTGTCGACGGAGTAGCACATCCGTCCATTATTTGCTAATAACTCGATAAATAATAATTGTAGCGAGTTTGGTGTTATGATATATATTGTTAGAAACCGTCTATATTACAGTGATATCACGTCGAAAATCGTCTAGGACCGATACGGAAAAAGTTTCCTCTTAGCGGTGGGACTTAGAAAAATTTCGTCGAACGTTCGACGGAGTAGCACATCCGTCCATTATTTGCTAATAACTCGATAAATAATAATTGTAGCGAGTTTGGTGTTATGATATATATTGTTAGAAACCGTCTATATTACAGTGATATCACGTCGAAAATCGTCTAGGACCGATAGGGAAAAAGTTTCCTCTTGGCGGTGGGACTTAGAAAAATTTCCAGAGTTTTGTCGACGGAGTAGCACATCCGTCCATTATTTGCTAATAACTCGATAAATAATAATTGTAGCGAGTTGGTGTTATGATATATATTGTTAGAAACCGTCTATATTACAGTGATATCACGTCGAAAATCGTCTAGGACCGATAGGGAAAAAGTTTCCTCTTGGCGGTGGGACTTAGAAAAATTTCCAGAGTTTTGTCGACGGAGTAGCACATCCGTCCATTATTTGCTAATAACTCGATAAATAATAATTGTAGCGAGTTTGGTGTTATGATATATATTGTTAGAAACCGTCTATATTACAGTGATATCACGTCGAAAATCGTCTAGGACCGATAGGGAAAAAGTTTCCTCTTGGCGGTGGGACTTAGAAAAATTTCCAGAGTTTTGTCGACGGAGTAGCACATCCGTCCATTATTTGCTAATAACTCGATAAATAATAATTGTAGCGAGTTTGGTGTTATGATATATATTGTTAGAAACCGTCTATATTACAGTGATATCACGTCGAAAATCGTCTAGGACCGATAGGGAAAAAGTTTCCTCTTAGCGGTGGGACTTAGAAAAATTTCCAGAGTTCTTGTCGACGGAGTAGCACATCCGTCCATTATTTGCTAATAACTCGATAAATAATAATTGTAGCGAGTTTGGTGTTATGATATATATTGTTAGAAACCGTCTATATTACAGTGATATCACGTCGAAAATCGTCTAGGACCGATAGGGAAAAAGTTTCCTCTTAGCGGTGGGACTTAGAAAAATTTTCGTCGAACGTCCGACGGAGTAGCACATCCGTCCATTATTTGCTAATAACTCGATAAATAATAATTGTAGCGAGTTTGGTGTTATGATATATATTGTTAGAAACCGTCTATATTACAGTGATATCACGTCGAAAATCGTCTAGGACCGAT